>NW_018735406.1:0-32024 GCF_002204515.2 Aedes aegypti
AACAATTAATTTTCTTCCTACTCAGCCACCTCCGTCTTCTTGCGTTTCCCGATCAAAAAATAATTGATTCGCAGAACAGAAACCACACAAATTTCGTTCACCGATTAGACAACTCCACGATTAACTAAACCATCCGTTCCCGGTATCTGGATATGAAAACTGGCCAATGAAAGTGATAACTTCCGTTTTTTTCTTGCCTTAATGCAAGAAAAACTAATTTGCTACTGACCGCAACCGATTCACAGAGAGGAGTGAATGCTTCGCCAAACGCGAGCAGTTTCAATGTCAGAAAGGTTAAAGCGCTTCAGCGACTAGCTCGCTTCGCACCGCCACTATTGACGGAATGGTGTGTGGTGAATGGCCCAGCAGGAGCGGTGAATGATATGTGGTGCCGTGGCGGTGTGGTGAGAAAAGCAAACTGTCACTCTCACCTCAAACACAGTTCGAATCAAGCGAAAGGAAAAAAAAACAACACACGCAGAGAAAATTGAGAGAAAGATAAAACTCTCTCCCTCTCACATAGGCCAGGAGAAGTGGATGAACTTGTCATTCATTTTTCTGTCAAATCTCATACAAAATCTACTTTTTCTTTGACAGAAATTCACTCTAGGTGAACCACTTCCCCTGGCCTATTCTTCGACGGAACGAACAAACTGTTCAAAAGAATCAACAATCAGAACACTCGGCACGGCAAATCAAAACAACCGAAAAAAGGGGCACGTCATGCACTAATACTCCACCAAAATGCACCACACTCAACACTGATTTCACCACTTGCCACAACAAATAAAATATAGCTGTTATCACCACAATCAAACGAGCGATTTTAGCCACAAACACCACCCACGACGAGATTGTCGGATGTTTTCAAAACAGGAAAACCATCGATCCCACTCTCCTGATGGCCACGACGCGATGTTTTTCGCTGGATGGAAGTTGCGGATTGCGGTAAAATGTATGCCAGGCCAGCCAAAGGGGATAGACACTAATCTAGTTTCGTCGTCGCCGCCAGGGCATCAGGAAGAAAAAACAGGGGGCCCCGCAAAACTGCTTGCGTGAATGCGAGCTCAAGAGAGACTGACTACCAGACAGCTCATCGGCACTAATACAAAAGAAATGCGTGTGGTGAGAATTGTGCAATTTGATAATTTGTTTCACTTCTCACGGAATTCGCCTCACCTGCGACGGACCTGTCAAAATCGTGACAGTTTACACGCGAAATTAGCCTAAGCATTTAAAATAATAAGTTAATTTTGTTACTGACTGACTGACTGACTGACTGACTGACTGACTGACTGACTGGACTGACTGACTGACTGACTGACTGACTGACTGACTGACTGACTGACTGACTGACTGACTGACTGACTGACTGACTGACTGACTGACTGACTGACTGACTGACTGACTGACTGACTGACTGGACTGACTGACTGACTGACTGACTGACTGACTGACTGACTGACTGACTGACTGACTGACTGACTGACTGACTGACTGACTGACTGACTGACTGACTGACTGACCGACTGACTGACTGACTGACTGACTGACTGACTGACTGACTGACTGACTGACTGACTGACTGACTGACTGACTGACTGACTGACTGACTGACTGACTGACTGACTGACTGACTGACTGACTGACTGACTGACTGACTGACTGACTGACTGACTGACTGACTGACTGACTGACTGACTGACTGACTGACTGACTGACTGACTGACTGACTGACTGACTGACTGACTGACTGTGACTGACTGACTGACTGACTGACTGACTGACTGACTGACTGACTGACTGACTGACTGACTGACTGACTGACTGACTGACTGACTGACTGACTGACTGACTGACTGACTGACTGACTGACTGACTGACTGACTGACTGACTGACTGACTGACTGACTGACTGACTGACTGACTGACTGACTGACTGACTGACTGACTGACTGACTGACTGACTGACTGACTGACTGACTGACTGACTGACTGACTGACTGACTGACTGACTGACTGACTGACTGACTGACTGACTGACTGACTGACTGACTGACTGACTGACTGACTGACTGACTGACTGACTGACTGACTGACTGACTGACTGACTGACTGACTGACTGACTGACTGACTGACTGACTGACTGACTGACTGACTGACTGACTGACTGACTGACTGACTGACTGACTGACTGACTGACTGACTGACTGAGACTGACTGACTGACTGACTGACTGACTGACTGACTGACTGACTGACTGACTGACTGACTGACTGACTGACTGACTGACTGACTGACTGACTGACTGACTGACTGACTGACTGACTGACTGACTGACTGACTGACTGACTGACTGACTGACTGACTGACTGACTGACTGACTGACTGACTGACTGACTGACTGACTGACTGACTGACTGACTGACTGACTGACTGACTGGACTGACTGACTGACTGACTGACTGACTGACTGACTGACTGACTGACTGACTGACTGACTGACGTGACTGGACTGCTGGTGGGAGGCTGACTTGATAAAAAAAGGGAGTTTGATCATAATGACCAAAGCCAAAAAGCGACTGCTTTGTCGAAGTAATTGGCCAACAAAACAAGATTTTTTTTTTGCCACGTGTCAAACAGTTTCAAACTGATCAATAAAATTAAATCATGGCCCACACAACTCAACAAATTAGGTTTTTTGTCAAGCAGTTGGAACGCACTGAAATTTTTTTTATACTTCGTTAAATTGAAGGCGATCCCATTTCCGAGCCGTCCCTATTGTCAAATACCTACTTTATCTACCCCGTCATACGGATTATTTTTTCGGAGGCCCCCTCCACTTCGTGCCAGTATCCAATGAAGTGCTCCCGCCAGTGGCCACACATTCCGACTGCCGTAATACGCCCAGAACATCCCTGAACAGCGCCCCTCCAAGTGAGCTGCATGGTCAAACAACTTTCCAGCGAGCAGCACTCCGGCCAGATCGATTCCCATTTATAACTTGATGGCCTGAAAAAAATTTCAAAAGGCGTTATTCAAAGGTCATCAATTCAGATACCTAAGACAACTTACAGCCCCCCGCCGAGGAAGGTGAACATCGGCAGGAACACGATGCTCAGCTGGGTGTCCGGATACTGGCTGCAGACGTACGCCAAGATTGCCATGATCGCTCGGAAGCTCCCAGCGATAGGCCCGGCTGGCGCATCACCGTTTTGAACACGTGGGCTGGCGAACGAGGCGATCACTCCCGCACTCAGGTACAGCCCTAGGAATTGTTCCCGGCCCAGGGTGGCCACCGCACCGTGCAGAAACTGTGTAGCACGTACATGTTGGCCGCTATGTGGAACAGCGAGTAGTGGCTGAAAGTCGACAGGAACATTGGCCAGCAGACGGCTTTCTGTGAATCGTAAAAATAAGGAAACAGAATGAGACTAAAGAGTTAACCAAAATGAAACCAAACAGGAATCAAAAAAAGAAACAGAAACCAAACATGAACCAGGAAGTCAACTCCTTCAAAGTTTTGGTTGAAGTTACCTTCAAGAATTTACCCTGGATTTTGTTCAAGGATAATCCCTGAAATTACTCCAAACATTATATCAGGAATTTGTTCAAGAAAACTTCCTAGCATTATTTTAAAATTCACAAGAAAATCTTCCAGAATTCATCTATTCAGGAAATGGTAGAATCCATTTGGAATCCATTTCCTCGAGAATCCAACCATTTTTATTTTCTCAAAAATTGCTTTATTAATTTCTTAGAATTTCCTCCTAAATTTTCGTTCAGGATTTCAATAAGACTTCAAGTAAAAATACATTCAGGAATTACAGGGATTCCTTGAAGGATGCAGGTGTCTTGGAGGATTTTCCAGATAAATTTCTCAGATTAACATTTTAAACATAATCAATCGAAATCCTGGATAATTTCTTGCAGGATTTTTTGATTTGAATACCTATTATATCATTGCTGGATTTTTAAAGTAACCACTGTAGAAATTAAAACTGAAAATAGGAGTGCTGAAGAATTGCCCAGATCAAATTCTTGGAAAAAAGAAACCCCTTCACACTTACATTATTTTACGGATTCCTGTGAAATCTCAACAGCTGAACAGTTCGGTAAAATAAATTAAAAGAGTACGGTAAATTTTTACAGTATTCGGTGAAACATCACCGGAATCCGTTAAATTCCGACGAAGTTACGGTGTTTTATTTCACCGAACTGTTTCAGCTGTTGAGATTACGGTGAAATTCACCGTAAGAGCTTAGTGTGTTCTGTTGAATTTATTGATAAATTCCTAGAGGATTTTATTGCAACAACCTCTTGAAGCAAGGCTAGTAGCAACACAAAAATGCCAAAAATAGATTATTACATGAACCAAGAAAACAAAAATAATCCAAATGGGAATCGGCAGATTAAAGTTTTTATAAGAAATTTTCAAAATATCCGATCATTACTTTGGGGTTTTGTGCCAACGTAAGAAACTATATCACAATCACACGACGCGACGCGAGACAGGACACAACACTTTATGGGTTCTTACAAACGTTGAAAGGACATATAAATTACTTTTTTTTTCAACGACCGGTTTTGGCTTGATGCTGCCCATCAAAGGTAATTTATATGTCCTTTTAACGTTGTAAGAACCATAAGTGGTTGTGTCCTGTCTCGCGTCGCGTCGTGTGATCCGATCATTCCTGTGAATATTTTTAGTGTTTGTGCTTCTTAACGAATTCCTCCCATGAATTTAGTCCAATATACCTTGAGCAATTCAACCTGGAGTGATCATAAATTAGGGGATGGTACACAAATTATGTCACGCTAAATTTCGGACTTTTTCGACCCCCCCCCCCCCCTTTGTCACGTTTTTTTGTATGATACCTTCTAAAATTTTGTAAGGCTTGTCACGCTTGCTTGACCCCTACCCCCCCTTGAAGCGTGACGTAATTTGTGCATGACCCCATATCAGAATTCTTTTAACAAATTTCTGGAATGCAACTAGTAATTCTTCAATCGTTTTCGTCTAAGATTCCTGATTAGAACTTTTTCAAGAACTCGAGCAATGATTTACAGAGAACTGGTTTTCTCAGGATTTTCCCCAGAATTGTCGAGTGGTCCGCAAAGCAAAGCCATGCTGAAGATGTCTGGGTTCGATTCCCGATCGGTCCAAGATATTTTCCTAATGGAAATTTTCTTGACTTTCCTGGGTATTGAGTATCAACGTACCTACCACACGATAATACGAATGCAAACATGGGAACTTTGGGCAAAAGGAGCTCTCAGTTAATTACTGTGGAAGTGCTCATTGCACACTAAGCTGAGAAGCAGCCTCTGGCCTAGTGAGAACATAATGCCAAGAAGAAGAAGAACATTTAGAAATTATTAAATGGTTATTGTTTTCAGAAATACCAGCAGAAAATTGACGAAGAAATTTTTCCAACACAGTTTTCTAAAAGTTTGTCTAGTCATTTTTTTTTTTTTTTTTTTCAGGAATAGTCCTCTAAGGAAACGTCAAGAACATTTTTTTAGAAATATTACACAGCGTAACAAAAAAAAATTTTTTGGCGTGTCCCAATGATTAAATTATGTGTCTCTAGTTAGCTCTGGGTCGCTGAATCAGATGCCATTCTCAGAAACGTCCCTGCACGTCACAATTTTTAGCTACAGGTTCCGACAAAGTTGTATAAAACACTGGTTTAATTTTATGTTTACATGCTATTTAAAGTAATTTTTTACCAAACTTTCTTTGTAATCCGATGCAGCAAGCATGCAAAATAAGAACTTTAACTTTCATTTCAGATATTAATTTGGTTGGAATTGCACGATAAAATTTAGATTAAATCGATTTTTCCAACAAACTTGCAGTCTCCATACAAAACCTTCGATTCTCTTATGCGGCAAAATACAATACATTTCTAAAAAACACTAAAAATAACTTTAGTACATCGTTAATATCATGAACTTTGCTGATAAGTATCGTTATAAACATAAAGTTTGAATTATGTGGCACATAAAGCAAATAGATCGCCTTACAAGCTGGCAACTTGCATGCAAGTTGGCTGAAATAGTCAAATTTTGCATTTTTAACATCCAACATCTCAAAAACTAGACGTGCTGTAATATTTTTGAAAAACGGCAATGGATTCAGCAACTCTTAATTAAGTTAATAGCGGGATTTTGATGCTGGACACAAAAACGTGTTCCGCAGTGTTATTGGAGAAATCCCTGATAATCTATGATGAAACTCCTGTTGAAATTTCTGATGAAATCTTGCGAGGATGACTAAAAAGAACTCTCAACTTCTAAGGAAGTTTTGGAGGGATTTTTAAATTGAATTGCTAACAAGGGAAGGTCACGATGGTGTAACACGGGGTTTTCATCCGGACTATTTTTATTAGGTTCTACATGCCAAAATATGGAAAACCCCAAAGCTTTTCGAGTGATGGAGCAGGCCAGGAGGGGCTTTGAGAGGGGATTTTTTTACGAATATAATATTATTAACCCGTATAGGCCTGAGTGAAAGCAAAAATACTAAAACCCTTACCACTCAGCGAATACTTAACGGATTCAAATATGTTTTTGTCAGTATATACTGGGCCCACATATCTAGTTTCAAGAAGTGGCCAGATGAAACTCGGAAATATTCCTGTAGCCTGAGTTTTGCGTGGGGTCACTGGGTCAAGTCGGGTAGGAAAAAGGCGATTGTTTTGGGGACATGCCAAGTTATCTTTATTTAATTCCAATGGCAATAATTTTAATTTGCATAAATTAGTAAGATCTGATATTCAACATTATAAATGGATAGTTTTGCTCCGTTCAGAGCGGTACTAGATGCGGCCACTCGGACTTAACGCCCTGAAGAACGGCTGTAGATTTGTTAGGTTACTAACCGTTTCAAATCTCTTATACTTTATCGACATATAAGTTCACTAAAATCGCGTTCCCATAAAGCTTGACCGCCTGATGTTAAGATAAAATTGGGCTCTATTATCATAAATTTGATGCATCCCGGGGACCCGAAAATGGTCATTTGTAGGATCGATCAAATGCAGTTGATATAATTGTTCAATTTAATCGATTATCATAAGGTTTACAATGATGCGTTTTTCTTGAAATTCCTTGATATAGTGGTCACATTATAGCCGATTCTGGAAAATATCTGTGACTTCAAATTTGCCTACATTAAGGGGCAAAGTAGCACAGAACCCCTTGTCACCCGACTGACCCAGTGATCCACCGCAATAACTCCGGCCACAGGAACATTCGCGGAGATACTTCGACCACTTTTGGAACTAGATATGTGTACGAGTATACTGACAAAAATAATTGAAATCCATTACGTATTCGCTGAGCGGGTGAAAGTTAAGTATTTTTTCTTTCACTCAGGCCAATACGGGTTAAAGTCATTGAAAACATTGACAAATTTTCCAGTGTTCATTGTGATGGCAACGAACATAATTGGTATCATTTATGTTCAAAATGTATATTTTATTTATGTCAAAAGGCGAATGGGTTCTTCTTGGCATATTTTCCACTTAAATCCAATATAATTTAGTTTTAGTTTTCTGTGTATAATATAATATAATAAAATGAATAATATAATTTATAATAAATTGAAAAATATTTCAAAATAAGAGACATTTGTATAATTATAATGCAATTCGTTTATTTGGAACGATAAAACTAACAAAATTTTACCAGTTTCCTCACTTTTGCAAAACCTTTTTATATGTAAACTGCAATTATTTGTTTGCAGCGTAATTCTGATCCATATCTCTATACAAACGGTTTTGTATTTCCCAAGTAGAATAAAATAGGACTCGTTAAAATTTTGTTAGTTTTGCTTCTATTGTCTTCCCTTGCCTACATTACACTTAACATAAATTTCATTTCATATAAGGTACAGTGGGGGTAAGTGGATCATTTGTCAATATAAAGCCTAAATACTTGGATATGTTGAATGTTTTCGCACCATTGCTTCGTTTTAGGTTATATTCTTACGCCCACACTGATACTATTGCAAAAACTGATACACACGTACACTAACACAAGCAAATTTGTTAGCTGCAAAAAGTAATTAATGTTGAAATTGTTTTCTATCAATCAAAAATCCATTGTACTTCTGTCTAAATCAAATTCTATTATTTTTTTCGACACATGATGAGCATTTCAGTTCTAATTGAATAAATCACAATGAAAATATGTCATTTTATTGAATAAATACAAATATAATTTTACATGGTACACTTACACCTACTTTTTAGTGGGGTGGGGTAAGTGGATCAAAGATAAATTATCATTTATTGGCAGACTGCTTAGGAGAATTTTAATAGCTTTAATACCCGCAAATGTTGTTTTCCTTTATTTTGTTCCATTCCAGCTTGAATTTGTTAAATTGACCATAGCAAATTTGAATTTATCCACCTAAAAGTTTTTTTAACCTTTCTGGTATAAAACATATATAAAAAGAATAATAATTTCAAAATTCACACGAACTTTTCGTGGTTTATCTAAGCTGAGTTGTAAAAGAGCAAAATATACTAATTTTCCAATCGAAAGCATAGTCTCGTACATGATTTGACCATATAAATTGTTCTAGACAGATGATACACATATATTCATAAATAAAACAGAAGGATTTCAGTTTGTTATTCAAAAGTAAATGTAACTTATATTTTTAAACCAAGAGTGCTTTTCGAAAATATCGTTAGGAATATTCCTACAATACTTCTGTATAACTTATGCGTATAAATGGATGAATTTTCTCCAAATTTTTCTAGTTACAATGTTTTTTTTGTTCTAATTAGTATGAACTAATATATACATACTTTTTATTATATTTTGATTATATAAAGATACTTTTTAATTTTAAAGTAATAAAATGTAACATTACTAGCACTAATAACAAGTGATAACAAGTGCGAGGGTAATATCATTCTTAATAAACATAATCATACTACATTTGTTTCGAGAACAGATTTTTTTTTAATGGTGATCCACTTACCCCACCATGGTGCGGCAAGTGGATCATTTGGCGCAAATTTTTAAGTCTCTCATTCTCAATACATAACAATCAGAAAAATCAAAATAAATGACGATTTGAAGTATAATAGTCCCTTATTTGTTATCCACAGAAAAAAGTTTGAGTTAAACTATTCACGTTAGCTATACATAACAATGAAGTTAACTATTGATTTTTCTGTATCCACTTACCTCACGGTACCTTAATGAAGTTTGAACAACGAAATCATTCATTGCTTTTAAGAGGTAAAATTTTTTAGAAGTTTTTACTAAATTTCTTCATGATTTCTATCAAAATTTACTCCAAAACATTGCTCCTAAGATTCGTTCTGATATTCCTCCAGAAAATTTCCAGGGCAGTCTTCCCTCCCTAGGACGTGTAATCTTGCCGCGATGCGTGGGCTTACCCATTTAGCACTTATATGGGAACCAAAGACATGTCCAGTCGTGGTGGTATCACATCAGGAAATATTTGTTTATTGCCGGCGTCATCAACCTTCTGGCATAGATGCATCAATCTTACGGATGTGATCCAACGGTTATCCTGTTACCAGGCATCGGGGTAATGGGAGCCGTAGCCACTCATTGATGCAGATAGGTTAGATTTTGTTTGGATGGTTATAATATTGACTAATGAGGAGAATGACTAAGGATCCATCGAGTAGAATGTGACACCAAATGTTAATTTGTTATGCTTCTCTCATTAGAATCATAATAAAAACCACAATTATTATGTTGGTATCATAAACTACAACAACTTCATTCTCGCAAAATTATAATAAATAGATAGGGCTTAGGCGCGATGAAGCTTTATTTTGTCACCGAAAAGTGGAATCCGGACAATTAAAAATGACTTTCTATTTCTTTATTATTTCTAGTATAGTTTTTAACACATAGAGGTGTATTTGCGACGATTCTAAATGAAAACAGACGAGACCAGATTTGAATATGAATAGATGTATAAAACAAACTGATCAAAATTATTGACCAACATGACAAAAGTAGTAAACTTAAAATATTCAACTTGTCCAAGTACTAATAACATGTTAAAAAGGACATTTAGCAATACTGACCAACGGGACTGAGGAAAAACTAGATCAACAGTCAACACATGAAGTTTCCGATGTCGTTGACTATAATCAGCAATGTAGTCAAATGTAATTCAATGACGACTCACTAAATCCTGTTTATTCCTAATACTAATAGCTTTCTTTCTTTCTTTCTTTTCATGTATAACAACTAACAACAACACCATCACGAGGGAGCAAGTGGTCGTCGTATGTATCAAACGTCGTGTTAGGGGCCGAAGCACATAGATCAGCACGGACACGGATCGAATCAAACTGAGGCAAAAACGATCCATATGCGTTGGTGGGTATACTAAAAAAGGGGTAAGTGACATTTTTAATTTTGAGCGAACGCATATTATATATCATTTCAGCCCCCCTATATATTCATAATACCATACCAATAACTTTGTGTATCCAAACTGTAAACTAACTTGAGACATTATTCAATTGAATTCTCTTTTGAGAAGACCTCAGAAAAATAACAATAAGACGAACATAAAGCACATCGATGACCAAACCAAACACATTTACAGTACATTTAGATTTGATCTTCTCCTCATATTAATTATCTACAACTTGGATTCGGTACTACAAGATGGCAACAAAGACAGTCATCTCTCCTAGCAAAGTATTGTATTGATTAGCATTCCAGTACGACCTTCGACGATAAAGACTATTTAAAACCGAACACTTTCATATTTTGAAATTTTTTTCATATAGTATAAACACATCACATTTCAGACTAGTAGCATCAGAGTGTCTAGTCGTTTACTGAAATGAAATTCCCTGATATTTCCAGGTTTTTTCCAGATCTTAGCGAAAAATTCCAGGCTCAAGAAAAAACTCTTAAATACTGATGATTATCGAATTATAAATTTTAAATGAATTTGAAACTCATTTCTAACAGTAGGTCTTAAATGACTTCAAAACACTTTAACAAAAAACAAATATTTCATTTGTTTTTTAGTCATTATTTTCCAAGGAATTCCCTATACAATTTCATTTTAGAAACCTCAAGAATACAATATGGATTTTTCGAAGGAGAACCATAAAAAACACCTCAGAGATTTCATTAGGAATTCCTCCAAAGATTCTCCTATCGCTTCCTTTTGGGCACTCTCAAAAATACCCGTTTGGAACATCTAAAAACAGTATCTTCTCCAGAAAGCACCGCTGGGTCTTTCTCAGAATCTCCTACAAAATTGTTTTTCAGAATATTCAAGTTGAAATTTCTCTGTGGATACTTTCTGAATGTACCCTAGATTCCTTCTAAGATTCCTAAGAAATTACTCCAGTAATTCTTTTGAGATATTTCCCAAGTAAGTCTTCGAATATTTTTTTCAGGCATTTTTAAAAGAATATCTCTAAAGAAATTTCATGAAAATTTTTCAGATATTATTAAATAAATCTTTGATAAGACCCTGGACTTTTTTTAGAAGACTTGAGGACACTTGAGGAAGTTTTAGAAGATTTCCTAGATCAATTGTTAAGATATTGAAAACAAAAATCAAATCGAATAGCTTATTCCGTAGGATTTTCAGAATTCTAATTCCTTGAATAACATCGGAAGGAATTCTCAAAGAAGTTTGTATGAGAATGATCGGAGTAATTACTGAAAATTTGCAGTGGTGTTAGCTGGTGTGGAACCTTGAATAAGCTTTAGAAGATTCCAAGGGTATTTTATTCGAGAAATTCATTGGAAAACCGTTTGGATGAAATGCTGAAGAAACTCCTAGAAGCATTATGATGAATCGACGATCGAGTTTATTGAGAAATCCTTCTTTCCTAATAGATTTCCTCGAATGACCTCGAGAAATTGTTGGAACGATTCCAAGAAGTAATCATGGATGAACTCTAAAGGAATTTACATGAAAAAAGCGTAGGATTTCTTGTGGGGTTCCTTGGGAAAATATCTAAGCGAATTTCTTCAAAACAATTTCTTCCTTGAAGAAATTTCTGTATATGAATCTTTGGAAAATTCTTTGGAGCAATAACTAGAGGAATCGATTGAAGAATTAGTGTATAGTTTGGTATAGTTTTCGAAAAAATAAATCAAGAAATAATTAAGAAATTACGGGAGCACAATCTGGAGAAATTCCTCTAAGCATCCTTTGAAAATTCACTGGATGATTTTTTGGGATAATTGGTAGAGAGAACTCTAAAAAAAAAATCTAGAGAACATTTTTGAAAGTACTCCAGATCAAATTTCTTGGAATTACTGGGATATTTCTTGAAGCTTTTCCTCGAGGGATCTGAGAACAAAATCTAGATGAGCCTGTTGAATAGTCGCATTAAGGAGTGTATTGAAAAGTAGTCGCAAACATTCAAAAGGGGCGATCCATTAATTACGTAAGACAATTTTCGGGGTTTTTCAACCCCCCCCCCCCCTCCCCCCATGGTAAGATTTTTTGTATGAAAATTAAAAATAAATTATATGGCAGTAAGAAATCTCAAACCCCCCCCTCCCCCCATAAACCCTTACAAAATTAATGGACAGCCCCAAACGGTATATCTCAGAGCATAGTTCATCTTTTTAAAAGCTTTTTTCACGCAAATCTTCATCATGTCATCAAATATTGAAGCAGCTTAAAAAACATTGAATAATATGCAGTTTTAGTATAAATACAACAAGGTTTCTAAAGCATGGAAAATAAAATCTTGCACAAAATTACATTTTTGAAGTGTCTTCTGGAGATTCGATGATTTGTATTGAACAAAATGTATATCAAACAAAATAGGATGAAAAGCTTATTTTATCGGAAAATATGTTTACTTCACACATCACGTAAAAAGAAATTCAAAAAAAATAAATTATTGCTCTTAAACAGCTCAATTATTGGAACAAGTTCGGTTTTAGAAAAGTCACTTTTGTTTAATCAACCTTTGAAGCTTTGTCATATACAGCGGTAATTATATAGAGTAACATTTTTTGCTTACGTTACTTCATAAATATGCATAGAAACTTTTCCAATCAAAAAACATTTTTTTATTCATTACAATCGTTCGATATTAACATTAACGTGTAGAAAGAAAAAATAAAAAAACGAGGTCCTTAAAAATCGCCTTTTTTCGATGTTTGTATTTGCTCTCTAATGCTTGTTAATGTCATGAGAGTTGTGGCACATAATATATTAGCATGAACAAAAACATTTTTTTCTTTAAATTTAACACATTTATTAACATATCAATTTTTTCAGAGGTGTGCAAGATTTTCATAGACATTTGTTGGAGATTTGCAAAATTATCATGTAAAATGCCACTTTATTGATACAATATCACCGCATCATCATTTTTAATTACATTGTAAACAATTTCTGATCGAAAAATTATTTGTAGGTTCAACCCATTATTTTTGAGAATGTTTTTGAAAGTTTGCGACTACTTTTCGATACACTCCTTATAGTCTCTGAATGTTACTGTGTATAATTTTGCATCAGGATTAACTGCAAGCAATATAATGAATACAGTGACTTTAGAGACCATTTTGTTCAAAACAGAGACTTTTAGAGATCTTCCTTCAAATATAGAAACTTTTTCAAGACTTGCATTGAAATAGGACACCAAAATATCTTAAAAGAGAGGTTTACCAACTCTGTATTTCATTAGAATTTCTACGAACAACAGGAATGCTTTAAATATATTCTGAGATCGGGCTGAGATCTGACGAAAAAGGTCTATTCAGAAGTTTCATTAAAAAGTATTTATTTTACTAGTGTGTACGTGAATTAATCATTACAATTACACTGCGGAAAATTTTCTTTGTTTCAAGCATCAAAATACTGCTATTTACTTAAATTAGAGTTACTGAAACCATGGCCGTTTTCAAAAATATTTTCTAGTTTTTAAGATATTAGGTGTTAAAATGCATTGTTTAACGACTACAGTCAACTTACATGCAAGAACCGGCTTATAAGAAGATTTATTTGCTTAGTTTACTACAGAATTCAAATTAATGTGTAAGAGAATACTATTCTAAGAATTTCATAATACTTTCAAAGCTCAAAAGTTATTTGTTGATATATTAGAAAAGTATGGTATCTTGCCATATAAAAAAGGAACGAATAATTTTGGCGGTATGTTAAAAAAAATCGATTTACCTATTCAACATTTATTCGTGCATTCAAAATTGAATCATACATAATCCTATTCTGATGATTATTGATGGGTTACATCACTATTTACCAATCATAGTTAAACTTTCAACATTGAAAAACAGCATTTCATACTACTATGAGGATCCGTAGCTCAACATTGTAATGTGCTGAAACATTTTCGAAATCAGCTTCAAATTCACCAACCCCTAATTTACTAGTCACATGATTTGATCTTTGAGACACGCAACAAAGATAACATTTGTTAGGCTGTATAATATTACTGCTACCATTGAAATCTTTAATCATGCAGATTCATAACCTGCAACAAACAGAAATTTTTCCGGGAACTACGAATAATCGATGATTTTAGTACTGTATGACATATATATGGTGAATTATTTGAAAGCATTTCACGGAAAACGCTCAAGTTTATTAATGAACTGAATCGTTCAAGTAGCATTTTGAAGCGGTGCAGCCGAGATTTTTTATATTAAATAAAGTGTGCAAAAATAATTTCGAAATAGTTAATAGTGAACATATTCAGCCATGAATTACTGTTTCTAAATTATTTCCCTGAGTGTGGCCAAAATTCCCTGAGAATTCCAGGTTTTTTCCAGGTTGAATAAAATTCCCTGAGAATTCCAGGTTTTCCAGGTTTTTCCAGGTAGTAGACACCCTGAGCATAAACGACTAAATTACTAGAGAATACATGTCGTACAATGACGAGGCACTTCAGATAGTTCTTGTTCGCGTATAGATGGAAGTACATTTCATGTTTTTCACTTCAATAACCTTCATTCCATTCGGGAAAAAAGGATCTCCCTATCGCTATCGACCGCATTCTGTATAATTAACATTTTCTGTCTATCATTGTCAAAGGATGCTTGGAGATGACATCTGTGCTACAATTTGTCAACATAGACTACTACAACATAGCGCTGTATGTTATTTCCAAGAAATGCATTAATTAATAACATATATTTTCATGTCGCTTGCGTAAACAAGAATCTGATTGCTCAGAACTAAAGGATGACTATACAAACATGACTACGGGAGGGAAACTGAAGCAAAATCAATTTAATAAAACTACTTCTGCACAATATTCAAACAAATAGTGTTAAAGCGGGCAACATAGCCTATTCCGTCTAAATATTGGCAAAAGTAGAGGTAAAAATTTGCACTACGGGGTCCAGCACAGACAACGAAACTGTCATGCAGCTCCAGCTGAGTACACCATAAAACAAAAGAAAATTTCCAGGGCAGTCTTCAATTATTATTCGCAACGTTGTCTCCAGGAAGATATCAAAGGATTTTTTTTTTGTAATTTAAAAGATGTCCAAAAGGAAATCTCTAAGTTACTTATGATGAAACTTGATTTAGGTTCCTTTTTATGGGATCTTGAAGCATTTTTTAGACGAATTACTAAGATAATTGTATTGGGAAGGGTTTAATGTATTTCCTTGATTATTCCTTTGGAGCAATTCCTGATAGTAAATGTAGATGGATTGTTGTAGCACTTCATAAGAAAATACCTGGAAGGATAACTGGAAAACCTGGTGTGGGAATTCTTGTAGATCTTCTTGGAAAAATCCCTAAAAATGAGTTTCTTCAAAAACACTGAAATAAACCACTTTGTATATAAATATATTTTTTTTTTTTTAGGAACTTCTTGTAGGGATCTTTAAAAGATTTCATTAATAACTGGGGAAACTGGTGGTAGAATTAGTCAAATAATATATGGAGAAAATTTGGAATAATTTCTGGTAAAATTACTGGAGATAGAAGCGTTGGAGTGCTTCAGGATTTCCTGGAGCAAATTATGAAACAAATCCTCTAAGCTCAAACATAAACACGAATTTCAGGGGGAGACGTTTTGGAAGAGCTCCCTTAAATGTATGACAGAATCAGTAGCCGAATTCCTGATGGTTTTCCTCGATGAATCTGAGAAAATATTCCTGGAACCGGCGAAATAGTCGCAAAATAGTCTTTAACGGTTTCTCTGGCACCTCTTAAATTGTGCAGCCTCTGCACAGTGGTCCAGGAAATCAGTTTTACGCGGAAGATGCATTTTGAGCTTTAGAATGAAACATTAGAACAAAAACGGTCTTCTACAAAGTTGTTTGTATTAGTTAAGCCCTTCGTTTGGTGTTATTGAAAATTAGGGTGGACCATAACTTTTTTATTTGTAGAAATTATATTATACATGCTTCAGCAAAGTTGTAGACCATTCAATTTCAAGCAACTTTGCAAAAAAAGTTTTTTTGTATCTCTTAAATTGACGATTTAGAGTTTTTTTCCTACGGTGACATAGGGTGGTCCGAACAAAACTGGTTTTCTGGCTCTAGAGTTTTCAATTCAAATTTCTCATCAAAAGTAGTCTATGAAACACTTTTAGAGCTTTGGAAAATGCGTAATTGGAGGAAGAAAACTCGCTATCTCCTTCCCGTTTATGAGTTATTGTTGTTTTTCTCTCAAAAACATGCCTACTTTGATTGTGAATATCTCTGATTGTGGCAAACATAAAAAATATCTTTTGACGGCGTTCAAAAGACAAAATAAAATTGAATATTATATCAAAAAATTACAGATGTGTTTGTTTTTGTAACTTTAATAAAAACGCATTCCCGCAATACTCACTTGCCGCCGGATTGGACGCGAAAAAGCCTCAACATCATCGGCTGCAACTGCGGAATCCTCCACAATCCAAAGACCACCACGTTCAGCGCACAAATTGGCGCGAATATCCGCTCTCCCGGGCTCAGCTTACTCACCACCCGTTAAACATCCTTCCGCCACTGTTCCACTTCCCGCCGTTTGTCCTTCATGCGCTCCCGGAACCAATTTAGATTTCAACTTAGCCCCAGGGCATCCATTGCCCGTGATCGAAACGTTTCGTACTCCATATCGTAACGCCGACAAAGCTCCCCGCACTAAACGCCACCGTAAAGACAAACGACTTCCACAGCCGGGACGGGTCAATGTAACCTCCGGATTTCGATGGCAGGGCGCCCTGAAGTCCCGTCGGAACAATGGTCTGCTTCGGGGCAAAGGATTCTCCCCCCGGGGTGTTGTTGCGCATTTGGCGGCTGTATCGGAGCAGGCTGGACCGGTGAGCGAAACTGGACGGGTTCAGCAACGGCCGCTGGCAGAAGTTTACCGGAGTCGATCTGGGAAGGAAACCCGGAACATTCGTCCAAAAGTGCAACTCGTTGAATGTGATGCTGGTTACTCACCGCACAAACGCTGGGAATTTCCCGGCAATGGATAAGCAATCGAAGTGCCATCGTTTCGGTTTATGTTTGTTCTGAACTTTTGAAAAGAATTTATGATTTTATTCTCGCATTTCTACCACTATTTTACGAAGAAAAACTTGGATATAAAATTATAAAACGTATTAACAAGTAAACCCGATGTTTACGTCTGCCGTCTTTCAGTGCACTGTCTTCTTCTTCCACGAGAGTCGGCTTTTTTTGCTTTCGTGTGCGAAGCGACTGTCAGAGTTCGGGAAAAGGAGAAATAACGAACGAGGGGTAGGATTCGACAATGGGCGTTCAAAATTTGATTTGCTGGATCAATAACCCTTCAGTCGTCGCGCGGTTTGCCACCGTCAGAACCA
The DNA here is from genome assembly GCF_002204515.2 of Aedes aegypti. Lineage (NCBI taxonomy): Eukaryota > Metazoa > Arthropoda > Insecta > Diptera > Culicidae > Aedes > Aedes aegypti. The sequence continues at coordinate 17,800 of NW_018735406.1, forward strand.
CCACGCTGTTGCTGTGTTACGATAAGCGAGGTTTTTTTCAACCGCACTGTTGTACAAAATACAACAGCGCCGGCGAACTGAAGTGTTAAGGGTCTGTGTCCAATCGCCCATTGCACCGGTGACATACATCAGAAATTCGTTCTTCTCTTTCCCTCCTAACGGGAAAAAAGGGAAAGTTGACAGGCACCATTTGTATTTGAAGGGTGAGATGAAACAAAGCAACCTTCAAAATTTTCAAGAACACAAATCTGGAGAATCAAACATCCTATTAAGCCAAAAATCAATCAAGTTTTCAGCTCGAACAGGTATTCGGTTCTCCAGATATGTGCTCTGTTTTGAATTTGAAGTTTGGCTTCGATTCATCTTCACCTTAAAGTTTTGTTGATGAGAGAAAGAGAGCAGGCTTTGGAAAATTTAACGATCATTGACACACGAGCCATAATTTCATCCCAATTATCCGCCTGCATATTCATACAACACGCATGACATTTAACGTTCGTGGAAGATAACGAGCCATGAACGAAAACAAGACAGACACACACCACCCACTGTTTGGCACCGATCACTGTATGTCATCACTTGTAACACCCACTTGACCCACTCTCATTCTGATTAAGGCTGTGAACCGTTTCACCCATTCGTTTAACTTTTAGTTAAAATTTGACAGCTCGATAGTTATTTCCCCTCCGGTTAGAAATAACCCTGCTCTGGAGCATGGTTAAACTTGACAGTGCGAAAGTTATTTCCTGCTCCCGTGAATTTGAGAATAACTAACCATCTGTCAACTTTATTCTGAAATAACTACTCGACTGTCAAAGCTCAAATGGGTCGACCGCGAAATTCAATTTAACCATATGAGGGGAAAATAACTATCGAAATGTCAAATTTTAACTAATAGTTAAACGAACTGGTGAAACGGTTCATAGCCTAAGAAACAGAGGCGAACTTTTTTTTTATTTTCTGTGCTCAGGCTAACTGTTCAAAACAATATATTGTACTGTAATTGTATTGTCATTTTACAATATACTGTATTGTATTTCCAATATATTGAATAGTACTGTTACAATACGTTATATTGTTTTTGTATTGCATTTTTTATCCGGGCTGCCTGATGGTTCTTTTTTTGGTCGGATTTGGAACAAGATTTAATCTGTTCCAAATTCGATTCGAGCTTGGTAGTCTAGGAACCCGCATAGAAAAGTACATTTTGCAATACATTCGCAACACTGTATTGCTTATTACTGGTAAGGTTAATGTATCACAAACGGTGAATTTTATGTTGAACAATACGAAACCCCAAGTTTTAGATTATAAAGCACAGTTTAAGTAATCCATGTCATACAGTGACAATATGTTAGAGTGTCGTGATACAGGTAAATTGTATAGAGATGGAGGTTTCTAAGATATGGTAAGGGTTTATTCACAAATTTCATAACGCCAAAAATGGCCATTTTATATACCCACCCACCCCCTCATAACGCATTTTGTAGGAATATTTTCCGAATTTTGTATGATCTTGAAAACCAAGAATTTCTCAGGGGATTTCCTGGAATTTCTTAGAATATTTGCACAAGGAGTATATCCGGAGATTTACAGAAATTTCTCAGAAGATTATAACCTGGCTTCTGGCTTGATTGTTGCGGTGAGTATCCATTGCTCTCGTGGATTGAGCCTCTGATGGTGCTCATAGCCCGCCAATCAAAACAGAAGTTTCGGGTCATGTATATCATGTCAAATCACCACACAACAACACTAACAACATAACAAATTCAACGGATCAATCGTTGTCAAGAGTCGATGGATGCTCCGCTGGGCGCAAGCTGCTAAAGTTAAAACTAATCAATAGTCATATATTCCACCCGACATCACCCAATCATTCTCACACCAATAACCAGCCAAAGCAAACTATCCTTGCCATAAAATCAAAGTACCGGTATTGGGAACCCTAACACGATGGCGCTCATTCTCTGATAAGAGATTGATACGCATCTCACGATATCACGAAGGCCGATCTGAGTTGAGTACCACTGCACTGCAAATATAATCCATCCACACTGAGGAGAAGCCATCAGTTGTCGGTTTAAAGTCAATCAGACCGTAGATTCGATAGTGTTATCCAGTGAGCTAACCTTCCAATAGTTGTGGTGCGTAGTATAATCTGACCGATGTGAGTAGAATACGGCATTGTGTTGTGCGTCAGATAATTAATCTAATTGTGTCCATAGAACGCAGTTTAGTGATAGCAAAATGAAGTTCCTGATGAGTCAGCGTGTGTGAAGATAATTCTTTGGGATCGGTAAGAATATGGCAAAGACGGATATCTAGCATGACCGAAAACTGCATCTATTGCTTGACTAATGTGTGCTATGGTGCCTACTATAGGCCTTTCTTCTTTCGAACCAGCAAACCCATGGTGGTGCATTGTGCCACAGTGGGATGATGTCGTGGTGTGAGCATGTCAATGGCGTGCAAAGCAGCGGGGTTGCCGGCATGGCGCCGGTGGTCTATATTACCCATAACTGTCCGGACAGATTAGAGCCTGCAGACGCCGAGGGATACACGCCCACACTTCAGTTTACTCCAACAGAACCCTAGGATAAGCGTAAAATTAGGCTAAGTCAACAATTAAACGTAAGTACACAAACCGTTTTGATCATTCCTTTTTTGTGAAACTTGAACTTCTTTCTTGGCTTGGGGTGGCTCGATTTAGTTAGCGTTGGTTCCGCTTTATCGAACCTGGTGCTTTCTGCGGGTCAAGTACGTGGGTCGGGGACCAGTGCTCGCAGAAGCCATTCTATATCATTACATTTTGTCTCCGAGTCTCATGCGCCCTCTGCGGAGTGGTGACAAGATTTCCAAGAGCAATTCCTACGGGGATTTCGAGTTCGTACAGGAATTCTCCCTGGGATTTTTTCAATAAACTCATCTAGAAATTTCTTCCAGGAATTTCTCTGAAAATTGCACAGAGATTTCTGCGGGAATTTTCTCCAGGATTAAAAGGAGATTTCCTCAAGGAATTGATCCGAGAATTTCCTCCGGAAACTGCTAGAGTTCCTCTAGGGATATCTTCCAAGAACTATTTTTTCCAAGAATTCCTTGAAGTATTTTAATGATTCTTGTGGAGATATTCCTCATTTTATCAAGAAATTATTCCGGGGCTTTCCTCCAGGAATTCCTCCACAAATTGCAGATAACATAAAAAAATTCTTCCTCGGATATGCTCCTTTGAGAATTTTTCCCAAGAATTCCTGAGGGGATTTCGTCATCAAGAGATTTCTTCCGAAGATTTCTTTGGGGAATTGCAACAAGAATTTATCCGCAGATTTACCTCTGAAATTTCTCTGGGAATTTCCTCCAGGTATTCCTCCGGGAATTTCAAGGATTCCTTCGGAGATATCCCTTAAGAACTCCTCCGGGGATTTCGTCCAGAAACTATTCGGGGGCTTTCTTTCAGAAATTGCTCCAGAAATTTCCTCAAGAAATTGCTCCGGTGATTTCCTCCAGAAATTCTTCCGGGGATTCCGTCGAGAAATTCCTCCAAAAACTCCTCTGGCGATTAGCTCCAGAGGTTTTTTTTTCAAATATTCTTTCGGCGATGTCCGCGAAGAACTCCTCTGGGATTATCTCCAGTAATTCCTCCAGGGATTTCCTCTTGGAATCCCTTCGGAGTTCTTCCAGGAATTCCTCTCGTCTAAAAATTGATTTGGAGTTCCTCTGGCGATTCCTTTAGATTTCATCCAGCAATTTCTCGCAAGTTCCTCCGGAAGTCCACCGGGAATTGGGTCCTAAATTTTAATGAAATCTTGTTTTATTCAATAACACGAAAGAGCATTTTACTGCAACTACTTTAGCAACATTTCCCGCTCAAATAACGGCTATATCATGTTTAAACTTTAATTTAAAAATTGGGTCCATAAATGAACCACAGACAAACAGACGTCACACTCTCATCATTGTCCATCGACCACTTTTTTAACGGTTGATTCAAAAATATGGTAGGTGGCCAATCCGCCACCCACAGCGCTCGCATCGTTTTTGTTCGCGTTTGACGTTTACACACTAACGCCATCTGTTGGCCCGTCGGCCAAACACACCGATTTTAGCATTGGGCGTACATGTCCTCGTGACTATGATTTTGATCGCGATTTGTTCTAAGTGTTACGTCTGTTTGTCTGTGAATGAACCTTGACACTTAAGATCATGTTTGACGTTCGCTTAATCGACAAAAACACCACAGGGGTTTTAGTTTTACCACTGGGGTTGTTCCTATCTGACATTTCGGAAGGGACACGGAAAACAAAATACACCCAAAATTTGAGTTTAAGCCAAGGAGTGTGACAAAATCTAAAAATATGTTTTTGGACTCAAACCAACGGAAAACATTAGAAAATTGAGTAAACATGTGTTATTGGCCTAAACTTAAGCGTTTGGCACTAAAATGGGACAGGGCTTTAGGACCCTTTTGCTCCAAAGATCTTCCACAAATTCTTCCGAAGTTCTTACCGCATTTCCTTGATAGTTCTTTTAGAGCTCCACCGAGAATTTCTTCGGATTGTCTCCATAGTTTTTCCGGAGACGCTCATTCCATTACCTTGGAGTTCCTACAGGAACGCCTCCTGAGCTCCACCAATAATCGCTCCGGAGTTTCCGCACCGAATCATCCGAAGTTCCTCTAGGATTTTTTTTTAGGAATTCCGGAGTTTCTCTACAAAATTATTCCGCAGATCCATAAAAAAATCCTTCGGAGTCCTTTCAAGAATTCCTTTGGGTCCGTTCATAAATTCATAACGCTGATGAGGGTGGGTGGGTGTCATTAAGATGTTACGGCTCATACAAAATTTGCATATGGGGATACTTTTCCTGATCAATATGAACTAGAACGATTGAGTTTTATTACCTTGAGAATTCGAGCTACAATGTAAACATAGCAGCCTTTACTCAAGCTAAGTATGCTGTTCCGCTCAAGAAAAGTAAACATTTTTGCGCAAGAAATAATTAAGAAATTTCCTACAGTAAGCTCCATTTGAATTGACATTTCTTTTCAACTGCGTACTGCGATCAAAGAAAAATGCTTTTCTTGAGCATTTCTTGCAAGAAATTTCCCATGCATAGGCGACTACTTCACGCATAGAAAACTACCATTCTTTAAACGAAACAAACTGTTTCACGAACATAATGCTAACGGTTACCTGTTTCAGTTATGGTTCACATGTGTTCTTCGTGTAATGGTAAAATCACAATCAAACATCATGCATTACTGTCACATCCTCAATTATAGTTTACAAATGATCTGATATGGTATCCAACCAGTTTGAAATATTTCCACTATATCACAACCTTTTTGGTACCTTACCAACTGTGGTTTATGGCTGGATAGCAGCAGCTCATGTTTGTCATCACATTGTTTTCATCCGCTCGTTTCATCGATCTCCTCCAAAGTAAAGTAATTTTCATCTATTGAGTATTGCGATTTTTTTTAAATTTCGGACACCGATCTTTCAGAAGCCTTCGTAGTTGCACCCAGGTCCGTCACCCTCGGGCTCAGATTGGGTACCACTTCTAGTACTGCATTTGGTCCCTCGGAAGTACAAAAGGTACCCAAGTTTGACAGATCGCAGTACACTTTTCACGGCATTCTAGATTACCTTATGAGCCATAAAATTTTGGCAACTGCAAGGAACATGGAGGTCTTTAATTTGTCTTTGGTAGCACATCGGGTAAGTTTAAAGTAAAATTAAAATATTAATGGAACAAATGCTAATTTTCTTCTTCATTGTCAGAACCGATATGCATCACACACTATGCCCGATTTTCTCGGAAAAATATCGCGGATGTCGACAACACCGGCAGCAGGAACTGTAGCGGATGTTTAGAATGTGAACCAGATAAGCTGAGCCCAACTGTCGGAAGAAGCGCCCCGGGCTTCAACCGTGGAAGCGCTTCGGGAAAAGACAACATTTATGCTGCACGGCTCCCAATTCAGGGTAAATGCCTTACATGCCGCTTAGCTGGATCCTTTCGGCCGCTATGGGATTTTATACCTACATTTGCGCTATATCTTGGGAAAACGGATATGTGTTGCAATAATAAGCTTATAAAGTAAATAAATTCCGAATGCTCCAAATTAAATTGTGATTCGATTTTGTTCCAGACGAAAAAGAAAACAATCCAACATGAACCATATTACCAAATGTTTGTTTTTATTGTACGATTGTACCTCAACTATAGTTCCAATTCTCCGATGGTAAATTTTTCAACCTTACTACCCGCATAATCATGAACCATATGTGTACTGTTTCCTAAATGATTACAACTATTTGCAACAATACCAGACCATTTCGTATAACATGCAAAATAACAATAAATGTACAGTACCAGTAACGGTATTAACAGTTTGATAAATAGTAATTGGAAAAAATACAATATGGGGAATAGGCAAGGGTTGATCACTTTTCCAATGCGCATTTAATGTGCATCAATTTGCATCAAATGCATTTTTCTACATTTACATCAACTTAGCATTGACATCACTGTATCATCATAGCAACATAGAAATACGACATTGTTTGTTGTGAAAAAAATGGTCAGCTACAAACTTTATTAATAAATCAATAAATTGTAATCATAGATATTTTAACCATAACATTTTTATCTTTTAGGTCATCAATTGAATCTGAAGCAGACATGATTCCATCCAGCCATCCAGCCAAGCTTTTAATAAAATTCATGTCAAACAGAAATTTGTTGGGATGACCTAGGGGGATGATCTTTGTGAAATACGGTCTATGCATTCGTATGATATGAGAATTGTAAATTTAAGAAGAAATATAGCAATAATGAACAATAAAGTTTCTATAGGAATAGGGGACGTAATCATGTCTAAATCATCGAATAATTTACTGCTTCATAATCCCACAAGCCTACATGTTGCTGGAGTTCTGCGAAGTCGCATAGATCAACTTTTCGCATAGCATATACCTAACAAAATTCCGACCATATGAAAAAATAAAAGTGAATGTCCTGGAGATGTGAATGTGCCTGAGTCACTCAGTCTAAGAATAAGTGTATTACCGTCAATCTTCGCCACAGAAAAAGAATGTTCTGCTCTAATTCTAAGGTTGTTTTGAGGTCCATAAACTCTAAAAATTGGTCATAATTCACGTACAATGGAATCATGTCTTGTATTTTAGATTACCCATGTGTGAGAGAGGATCCTTCCCGGTCAACCAGTTGATGATTTCGACACGATCGATACCGATTCGTTTTGAATCGTTGGCGATCGCTATCGTTGGACAAAGATCTATAACAAAATTGTAAACCTAGTTGGTCGGGTTTGCCTTTATTCATTAAATGTTCACTGATATTGTAATCCACGGATCTATCGGATCTGCACCACTTTATGAAAAAATCCTCGCACAATAGATCTTTATTGCAGTCTGCTATTTGAAATTCGCTTAACTACTCAAGGTATGACTGATTCCTCTAGTCCCGTAAACCCGTCGTTTTGGACTTCAAAGCTGCAACAAAGAACAGTTCATTATATACTATGCAGACACAGGATGTGACAGGATAAAAAATATTCACGGGAGAGCTTCAGATTCCTCATTAATATCCGCTACTCCACCTCAATATCCGAGTTTACAAAAAATGCAAGAGATTATAGGACCATGATGTTATGGGATACGCCTGCAAAGCACTGGAACTTGCCAACAAAGCATTAGATTTTAATTGAAGTATTCATCAACAGTTTTAGAGATTGTTGTAGTATGTGGTTGAGCTAGTTGACACATCAACATTGATAACAGTCAAACATTATAGCAATTCCATGGATTAAAAAAGAACAAGTACATTTAATGCATTGAATGCATCCATATATTCTGATAATCAATGCATCAAGATGATCCACCCCTTGGGAATAGGCGGTTAAGTTATGTTACCATAAAAATCGTCGATTTTCACCGAACAATTTTTTTTCGTTTACAGTTTGCTGAATGGTTGATTACTATCCATTTCTTGACAATAGGGTCCTAAAGCCATGTCCCCAATTTTAGTGCCAAACGCTTAAGTTTAGGCCAAAAACACATGTTTACTCAATTTTTCAATGTTTTTCATTTGTTTTAGTACAAAAAAATTTTGTTTTATGTTTTTATAGATTTGTCACACCCCTTGGTTTAAACTCAATTTTGGGTGTATTTTGTTTTCCGTGTCCCTTCCGAAATGTCAGATAGGAACAACCCCAGTGTTAAACTAAACCCCTGTGGTATTTTTGTCGACTAAGCGAACGTCAAACACATCTCAGTGTCAAGGTTCATTTATGGATCCAAATTTAAATCAAAGTTTCAATATGATATATCCGTTATTTCAGCGGGAAAAATTGCTAAAGTACACAGCAAAAAAAGTTGTTGAATATTACATCGAAACTGCTGCAACCAAGTCATTCCCTTTGGTTGTGGAATATTACACAGCCCGACGTACTCGCCGGTCTATTGGTGTAATGAAAGCGACCGATGTAATTTTTCCGATGTAATATATTCGACGTACAAAATACGATGTAATCGATGCGGTTGTAATATAAAAACGATGTAATCTTAGCAATCCCAAATCCCCCGTGCGAAATAAAGCGATCCCAAAATTCTGCTCAATGGTTGATAAAATTGCTTTTTAATCTTTTTTCGCTTTTAAATAAAGTTTATTATGTTAAATTGGGTTTAACCCACAGACTAAGTTATTGAGTCTTAAAATTTTTGGAATCGATTAAAGCAATTTAATCAACCATTAAAGGAATTTGATGTTAGTAAGATATGTTTCAAAAAAAAAAAAATAAATAAATAAGTTTTCATTATTATTTATTCTATTTTTATTGCTTTAAAAACGTTTGAATAATGTAGTATAACGACTGGAGCGCATCAGGTGATAGGCGGGTTCTCGGCAGTGGACAGAGATTAAATTCAGGTAGTGATTAGTTTCCTTCAGCCAACAGTGAAATGAATCGCAGAGCTCGTTCAAGTTTTTTGTACCGATCTAAAAAAATAACAAAATAATATATTATTGAATTATACATACATATATATATAATTTAAGTATACTACAATAGATCAATATAATAAACATTCGAGGTAGTTGTTTAACGGAAGTTCTATTCGAATGTTTTACGGAAATATTGAGTTTTCAAGGTTTTTTCTTTGCTTTGGGGAACTCTTAGATGCAAAGATTCAACAAACCCGCTTCAGAAAACCCTCTGGCAAATTTAAAAAAATTCCTGGTAATTTGGAAATTCTAGAATTTCCTCGTCTAGAAATACTTTTTTTTTTTATTGATGTACAAGGGGTCAGGGGCCAAGTCTCCAGCATAAGTTTAAAAACTCACACCTTCCATAATACACCGGGGTTTTGGAGTTTGGGAAGTAGGCAACGCAACATCTTTGACCAGAAGGTTCTTTAAGTTTTGCTTTACTTAGACTTCCCTACACGTATGAATGATGCAAGGCGAAAGAACATGAATCAGTCATACATATAACGGTAGTGAAGTGTTTTGCCTATGGATATGTGAAAGGAGGGATTTTGTGTGGTGTTTTGTAAATCGCTCTGTGGAACAATTTGTTATTAGTTAAATAATAAGTTCATTTGATTTACCTTTCAATTAGTATTCCAATGGTTACAGAAACTTTTATCTTAACAAAGACTGGAGTGCAGCAAGCTAGGTGGGCGGATTCAAGTGGCGTAACGATTTGGCGAGCGTGGGCAGAACCGAGGATGGAGAGATGCGACCGCCAAACCGACGTTTTCTCGGCCATTACGGCTGCCATGATAAGAGATGCCTTTCCTCTTCGATGATTATTCCTCGAAGCGGGTTTAGATATGAAAACAAGGATAAAGAGAGAAGGAATGTTAGTGATTGTTACATGCTCTATGGCAGTATTGGCGTACATTGAAGTCATACAAAATTAGCTCTTTGGATTCCCACGATAACAATCCCTGAAACTAATGATAAACAACAAAAAATGAATCCGAAAGAGCGAGAACCTTGATGTTTCAATGTATGACAATCCAGCTTTATTGCATGTGAGAAGTTCTTGGTGATATTCTCACAACGGCCATTCAGAATGTTTCGACGGATGTAGATAAAAGATCATTATGATGAAATTAACGCGACGACATGTTAGTAAACTCAAAACGATTATTATATTTGCAACTGTTAATTAAAATAGTTAAGCAAAGGGTCGGTTATCGCATATAACTTTATAGATAAGCAGCAGTAAAGCACAAATGCGAATCCATCCCATCTTCAAATGCACAACACTTCATTCTGGAACTTTAGAACGTCCATGTTGTAACTTGTTCACACAAGAAATCTGCTTCGACCGAGTTGGCAGAACGCGCCCATACCCCTTTCTGAACCAAAGGACAGGGAACTAATACCACGATACCTTAATTACGAATAAAAAAGCTACTTCTATGTTATTTCCACTACTACGCTCACGATAATTATGTTATGATCGTTGGAATAAAAACGATAGAGGTTACTATACTACATAACAGAAATACTACCCAAAGAACGCTATTGTCGCTAGTGTTGGTGTGATAAATACAAAGTAGTGCAAAAAAGCGTAGAGGATTAAATAAGTTATTAATTACAGCATTTTGTTCAACAATATTATATTATATTATAAAAGATATTTAAAAATGAAACATTTCAGTAACAACAGTGCCATCAGTTTTCTAATTATTAAACATACATCAGTAACATTACTAAACTATCTCTAATACCGCTACAACCTACCTTACTAAATAACGCAATACCGTAAAATGTCATAATTCAGAACATTTTGGAATATTTCTCAAAAATCGTAAATTAGTGTTAATGACAATTTTAATTGGAATTATGATACATTACAAGCATATACAAATAGCGGTATGGACAAATTTCAAAATTTTTCTTAAATTTCGATTAATTTTGGACCAAATATGCGGATTTAGGCGATGCGCTGAATTACGGCACCTTACGGTATTACTAAGGTAATAATTACTACATTGTTAGTAAACCTAACATAAATGTCTATTTTCAATGACCTGTGAGACGCAGAGACCACCCGCACCCACTCTTGCGCCTCGTGGTCTACTGAAAAAGATTTATGTATATTGAACTAATACTACTATTAGAAATAGTGCTACTGATGGAGGTGATCGTTGGTTTCCCAGTCTTGTTAGTGATTTGAGTGTTAGTAGAGACTGGTAGTGAGCCCTGCCGGTCCCTCCAGCATTACGCGTAGTTATCTGGTGTTAGATCATGCGACAGTAACTAAACTCATGCTGAAGGTGTGATAAATCAAGTGTAAAATATATTTAAGCATTGAAACACATGTCATTATTTAATTTAAAACTATTAGACTAGCTTACATTTTATAAGTTATAATAACGATTATTTTCGCGATCAATATATTAGCATTAGAGTAATTTTTCACAATATCAACAATATGCAATCACTTGATAAATCACTGTCAATCCCATCACCTAAACGCAGGGGAATTTCCTCGTCTAGAAATACTTGAAAGTATTTCGCAAGGGATTTATCTTCTGGGAATTTGGTTGAAATCTGTTTCAGGTTAATTTTCTCTTGAAAAACACTTTGGGAATTCTACTACATTCCTCTTCCTTCTTCTTCTGATATTCTAAATCTAAATATAATTTTAATATTTTCAAAGACTCTCAAAAAATCCTACAAAACTTTAGTTTTCACCACAAATTTCTAACAACAATTTTAAACAATTTAAACAACACGCAAATGTTAATCCAGAAATACTCAGTCTTCTCACATGGTTCGTAAAAGCTGTGAAATTTATTTTTAGTTTTCTACGACTGTTTTGTAAATCTGCAGTCTTCACTAACTATTTTAAATGTTCTAAAATCATTGAAAGTATAAACACAGACAAACAGACGTAACACTTAGAACAAATCTCGATCAAAATCATAGTCACGAGGACATGTACGCCCAATGCTAAAATTAGTGTGATTGGCCGACAGGCCAACAGATGGCGATAGTGTGTAAACGTCAAACGCGAACAAAAACGATGCGAGCGCTGCGGGTGGTGGATTAGCCACCTACCATATTTTTGAATCGACCGTTTAAAAGGTGGTCGATGGACAATGATGAGAGTGTGATGTCTGTTTGTCTGTGGTATAAAGATACTGATGTTACTGGTGTTGGTCCGCATGAATTTCCCAAAGGAATACCTTATAGCTTTTTTCGGGAGATTGTGTTTTTTCCATGAGCTTCTTATAAAATTACATGAGGGTTTTTCCTGACATTATAGAATTCCATCAATTTTTTCCACAAGACTTGCTTTTGACTTTTTCCCGCAATTCCTTCAGAAACTTTTCTAGATGTTCCATGAGTTTCTCATATATTTTTAGTGTACTGTTATCAAATTGAATTTATATAAAAAACAACATTTCTGTTATTGATCCAATGTTTTTCTGGATTTAATTATTTAATTCGAACCAACAGTTACTTTTAGAGTTGTTCCATAAGATTACCAGTTTTATTTTGGTAAATCCAGCAAGAGCTTCTTCATGAAATTGTTCCACCTAGAATAAATTAAGTATTTAGGATTTATTTTTAATTTCTTTTGAATTTTCTCCATAACAACAATAGAGGAGTTATTTTTTAAATCCTGTCAGGCGTTCCTTTTGAAATCCATCCATACGTTTTTTTTCCTTTCCAGGTTATTTAGCGATTAAAACTCACAGGTTTCCGTAGCTTGATCGAAAGAGCAAATTTTACTAAGTATAGCACAATTTTTTGTTTTTCAATATCTTAATTATCACATACGAGAGTTCCTAATGAATTGTTTAAAATGATTATTTTGATTTTGCTCAGAATTTGAGGATTTCTTCAGGGATTCCCCAGAATTTTTTACAAAGATTTTTTTTTAATTTCTCATTTTTTAATTTCTTTACAGGCTTCAGATTTTTCCTGGAGCTCGATGTGAAATTGCTTTCGAACTTGAACAAGATATTATATTTTCGAATTTGTCAGGGTTCCTTCTAGAATGCCTACAAGATGTTCTGGTGAATTTGTCCAAAGGTTTATCGTAAATTCCAGCTGGAGGTGGCTCATGAATTTGTTCCATAGGCTACTTTTGGTATTTCTCAGGGAATTGCTTCTTAGTGGAATACCGGATAATAAATGAAAACCAAATTTAGTACTTAGTACTAAACTTGTATCTGTCAAAGGATACACATTCTAGTGAAATTAAATTGTATAATACTAAATTCAATTTTTAATTTCTTTCTTTATCTTTATTTGAGTGGCTTTTCGCCCTTGGCAAGTTCGCCAAAAGGTTTTCATTTATTTATTTTCATTTAATTCTTCTCAAATTCCCAGAAATTCTTTCAGGAGTTTCTCTTGGAATAATTCTTTTGGATTTTTTTTCACAATTCAATTCAGGATTTTTTTTGAATACCTCCAGGAATCCATTCACAGTTTTTTTTTAATTCAAGATACGAGGAATTGTTTGAAAAGGGTTTTCATACAATACCCTGCAAGTTTTTTTATTTCTTCCACGAGCTTTACTTTTACTTTTTTGTATGAAAATTTTTTTGAAGTCTAATTTTTAATACCTTATGAAATTGCTTAACTTTTTTGGAGAATACGAACTAAAACTACTCATTATCAAATATTTTCAGAAATCCCACACAACTGGTAGTGAATAAGCTTCTTAAAAGTTAAAACTAGAAAATATATTTATTTTGCATGCTTCCAAAAAACGAACACACTGGACCCACATAAAAAGCAGAAACCAAACAAAGATATAACATTTTTATAAATATTTCACAAAAAATCCAACCAGACAGATATAAGATATTTCCTAGAGCTTTTTTTAATTCCTCTTGACATAACGATTCACTTATTTCACCATCGGGTATTTGCCCTAAGATTCTTTCAGATATTACTTCGAAAATTTCTTCAGGAGATCATTCAATGTTTTTATTTGCACAGCTCCCAAGCAACTCTTTCAAGATTTTCGTTCAAGATACCTTTGGGAATTAAGATCCTTCTTTAGAGCAGTGATGATGTCCCCAGCTGCCAAATAGCCATGCTGAAGGTAACTGGGTTGGATTCCCGGTTGATCCAGGATCTATTCTTAATGGTAATTTTTTGACTTTCTAGGGTATCTTCGTATTTGTTATGAAACTTTGGAAAATAAAGCTCTTAATAATAAACTT
>NW_018735407.1:0-23996 GCF_002204515.2 Aedes aegypti
ATGATGAATTGACAGTATATTGTAAAACATAACTATACCATATTTTTTTTTTTTGTTGGGGTTGAAACTACTGCGTCCAATATTTAGAACTATTGTAGTACTATACCATATAGTTCTTGACAACTATATTTTTGATTGAATTTACAAACGTCAAACGTCAAAATTTAACTATATTTTAGTTGACTCAAAGTGAATTTTATTGAGTTTACAATATTTTGCAATGTTTACTCAGCATTTTGTTCTGCTTTATCAACATAACTGAAAAGATTCGGTGCTGCTTTATCGATCTAAAATAAACATTGCAAAAATGAAAACAAAGGGCGAGTCGACAAACTTGATATGTGGTCTCCTGCGTGAAAGGTGTTCATCTTAGCACCTACACTATTCCTTGCATGTTAGAAGTAAGTAGATTTGTGAGCATGACCTTCAAGTCAAGGGAGGTGAATGTTTCCGAATAGTGATAATTATCAAAATTATAATTGTTAAAAGTAGATGTGGATAGCTCAATCAAAGAAGTGTGTGTATTTGATTTGACGTTAATTTAGTGTTGGGGTAAGTTAATTTTATTTCGAAACAACTATTTGTGCGTAAGTAAAAGTAATTGACAGGATTGTAATCTTAATATACAGAAATTCTTCTGCGTGTAGTTGTATGAGTGTCTGTATACGATAGCTTCGAACAGGTAGAAGAATGGAAAAGAATGATCAGATAGGACGAGAAAGAAAAAAGCGTACGACCGATTTGTGTGTGAGTTTTCGGTCACGGAGAAGGAGAAAAAGATCTTCAGTCTTGAAAGTAGTTTTGTGTCGAACAGTATGGTTAGCGCACGATATTCATACTGTTCGACACAAAACTACTTTCAAGACTGAAGATCTTTTTCTCCTTCTCCGTGACCGAAAACTCACACAAAAATCGGTCGTACGCTTTTTTCTTTCTCGTCCTATCAATCCAAAACCAATCCAAATCCACTCCAAATCCAATCCAAATCCACTCCAAATCCAATCCAAATCCAATCCAAATCCAATCCAAATCCAATCCAAATCCAATCCAAATCCAATCCAAATCCAATCCAAATCCAATCCAAATCCAATCCAAATCCAATCCAAATCCAATCCAAATCCAATCCAAATCCCAATCCAAATCCAATCCAAATCCAATCCAAATCCAATCCAAATCCAATCCCAAATCCAATCCAAATCCAATCCAAATCCAATCCAAATCCAATCCAAATCCAATCCAAAATCCAATCCAAATCCAATCCAAATCCAATCCAAATCCAATCCAAATCCAATCCAAATCCAATCCAAATCCAATCCAAATCCAATCCAAATCCAATCCAAATCCAATCCCAAATCCAATCCAAATCCAATCCAAATCCAATCCAAATCCAATCCAAATCCAATCCAAATCCAATCCAAATCCAATCCAAATCCAATCCAAATCCAATCCAAATCCAATCCAAATCCAATCCAAATCCAATCCAAATCCAATCCAAATCCAATCCAAATCCAATCCAAATCCAATCCAAATCCAATCCAAATCCAATCCAAATCCAATCCAAATCCAATCCAAATCCAATCCAAATCCAATCCAAATCCAATCCAAATCCAATCCAAATCCAATCCAAATCCAATCCAAATCCAATCCAAATCCAATCCAAATCCAATCCAAATCCAATCCAAATCCAATCCAAATCCAATCCAAATCCAATCCAAATCCAATCCAAATCCAATCCAAAAATCCAATCCAAATCAAAAATCCAATCCAAATCCAATCCAAATCCAATCCAAATCCAATCCAAATCCAATCCAAATCCAATCCAAATCCAATCCAAATCCAATCCAAATCCAATCCAAATCCAATCCAAATCCAATCCAAATCCAATCCAAATCCAATCCAAATCCAATCCAAATCCAATCCAAATCCAATCCAAATCCAATCCAAATCCAATCCAAATCCAATCCAAATCCAATCCAAATCCAATCCAAATCCAATCCAAATCCAATCCAAATCCAATCCAAATCCAATCCAAATCCAATCCAAATCCAATCCAAATCCAATCCAAATCCAATCCAAATCCAATCCAAATCCAATCCAAATCCAATCCAAATCCAATCCAAATCCAATCCAAATCCAATCCAAATCCAATCCAAATCCAATCCAAATCCAATCCAAATCCCAATCCAAATCCAATCCAAATCCAATCCAATCCAATCCAAATCCAATCCAAATCCAATCCAAATCCAATCCAAATCCAATCCAAATCCAATCCAAATCCAATCCAAATCCAATCCAAATCCAATCCAAATCCAATCCAAATCCAATCCAAATCCAATCCAAATCCAATCCAAATCCAATCCAAATCCAATCCAAATCCAATCCAAATCCAATCCAAATCCAATCCAAATCCAATCCAAATCCAATCCAAATCCAATCCAAATCCAATCCAAATCCCAATCCAAATCCAATCCAAATCCAATCCAAATCCAATCCAAATCCAATCCAAATCCAATCCAAATCCAATCCAAATCCAATCCAAATCCAATCCAAATCCAATCCAAATCCAATCCAAATCCAATCCAAATCCAATCCAAATCCAATCCAAATCCAATCCAAATCCAATCCAAATCCAATCCAAATCCAATCCAAATCCAATCCAAATCCAATCCAAATCCAATCCAAATCCAATCCAAATCCAATCCAAATCCAATCCAAATCCAATCCAAATCCAATCCAAATCCAATCCAAATCCAATCCAAATCCAATCCAAATCCAATCCAAATCCAATCCAAATCCAATCCAAATCCAATCCAAATCCAATCCAAATCCAATCCAAATCCAATCCAAATCCAATCCAAATCCAATCCAAATCCAATCCAAATCCAATCCAAATCCAATCCAAATCCAATCCAAATCCAATCCAAATCCAATCCAAATCCAATCCAAATCCAATCCAAATCCAATCCAAATCCAATCCAAAATCCAATCCAAATCCAATCCAAATCCAATCCAAATCCAATCCAAATCCAATCCAAATCCAATCCAAATCCAATCCAAATCCAATCCAAATCCAATCCAAAATCCAATCCAAATCCAATCCAAATCCAATCCAAATCCAATCCAAATCCAATCCAAATCCAATCCAAATCCAATCCAAATCCAATCCAAATCCAATCCAAATCCAATCCAAATCCAATCCAAAATCCAATCCAAATCCAATCCAAATCCAATCCAAATCCAATCCAAATCCAATCCAAATCCAATCCAAATCCAATCCCAAATCCAATCCAAATCCAATCCAAATCCAATCCAAATCCAATCCAAATCCAATCCAAATCCAATCCAAATCCAATCCAAATCCAATCCAAATCCAATCCAAATCCAATCCAAATCCAATCCAAATCCAATCCAAATCCAATCCAAATCCAATCCAAATCCAATCCAAATCCAATCCAAATCCAATCCAAATCCAATCCAAATCCAATCCAAATCCAATCCAAATCCAATCCAAATCCAATCCAAATCCAATCCAAATCCAATCCAAATCCAATCCAAATCCAATCCAATCCAATCCAAATCCAATCCAAATCCAATCCAAATCCAATCCAAATCCAATCCAAATCCAATCCAAATCCAATCCAAATCCAATCCAAATCCAATCCAAATCCAATCCAAATCCAATCCAAATCCAATCCACAATCCATCCAAATCCAATCCAAATCCAATTCCCAATCCAATCCAAATCAAGTCCAAAATCCCAATCCAAATCCAATTGGTGTCACGACACAATTCAATTCTGTCGGAGCTTTAGATGTCCAAATGTATAATTACAAGCTTTCTTCCTGATTTTGCCAGAATCGGGCTTAATGTTTGACTTTTGAGCGATAGATTTCGCTTTCACAAAACTCGTCGGCGATTTTGGACTGTTTGGCATGTGATGCCTCCTTCCTATGTCCTATAGCAGAGCAGCTCAAAAAAAAGCCTTCCGCAGCCGGATGTTCAGTTCACTTTCCACATTTACAGTATTGTTAAGGAGTGTTCCAAAACTCATGCAATTCCACCAGCATTTTTGTGAGCCCAGGGACCATTTGTCAAATCAATTGATGTTTCGAAAACAATATTTTGCGTACAAACCAAACCACTGGAATGTTCACCGTTCTGCTAAAGATTTGGCACTCGTTAGGTTGACAATTGTGGAATGTGTTCGCGGTTTATTACGAAACTACCGGCGCAAGAGTCACAACGATTTTAATTTTCATTTCATTTGTTTACCAAGCGCATATAAACTGGGATCTAAATTGACGTATAATGTTCCGTTTTCATGAAATTAGTTCATGATTCAGGGGATTCTGCTTCATGATTTCATGACTCAACTTTCCACTTTTCAGCACCAAAATCGGAATCATAAATGAAAGCCATCTGAATATATGAATATTGCTTATGTTTTCATGAACTGTTGTTCTTGATATCAGATCCTGCTTCATGATTTCATGACCGAAATTGCCACTTTTCGTATCAAAAATAGGAATCATAAATGACAGATGACTAAATCCATGAATAGTGAATTTTTATTCGTGGTTCCAGAATACATGCTTCATGATTGGAATCCTCAAATCATGAAGCATGTATTTTTCTTCGCTTTAAATTGAAACGTAACGTTACAGCCGGCGTTACAGTAAATGCATCATGATTTCATGACTTTTGGTCATGGTGTATTTTCATAACATGAAAATACACTTTCCTCCCGAAATCATGACTCATTCTCCTTATTTCGAGTGCCGCATTTTTTACCCGTGTATCCAAGAATTTCACCAGGTTTATGTCCAGAACTTTTTTTTTCATAAGAATTCTATTCATTCGACTGGGTGTCAAAGGTTAGGCAATTTAGAGACCTCAAAATTTGTAAAAATTGAGCAAACGATCTATGAATCGTCAACGTCACGCGCTTACCAACAGAGCTATTGTTGTAGCTTGAGGAGTACGGGTTTAATCGCCGATACAAGCAATTCTGGGATGGCATTCACCGTTTTGTGCATGAGCAAGCGAATATACGATAAACGGCTCCTTCGTTTGAGAAAGGGGAGCGAACGGAATGAAGACAAAGTTGCTCGTTGACGATTTTGGTTTGACGTTCGTCGTGCATTCTTTCGTCGATGACGAGACGACAACCTGCCAGAGTTATTATACTGGATGACGATGTCTTTTTTTACTTCGTCATCGCCACTGTGACGAAGCTGACGATTGCCTGCCCTGCTCGTGACATATAAGTGATATAAGTCAAAATGTATGCAATTTTTTTTTTTCCATGAATTTCATCAGTATCTAATGTTGGTATTTGTCTAATGTTTCCTTTAGTTACTACAAAGGAGACTTCTTCCGGGAATTTGTTCATTAATTGGCCTTCTTATGGATATCCTTAATACATTTTACTCCAAGATACCTTTTAAGAACTTAACTCTGTAGTTCTTAAAGTTTGTTTTCAGGAATTACTTTAGAGATTCCAGCATATTTTTTTTAAAGAATTGTTCCAAAGATTCAAAATTCCCCAAAAAAATCTTATATCATGTCTTTTATGAAGTGATTGTTCAGTTTATTCCGCTAGGATTTTGTCCAAGATTTCCGTTGAGGACATCTTTTTTAAAATTAAACAAGGAATTATGTAGCGATTTCTACACTGATTTTTTAGCTCAGGGCTTTTCAAACATTTTTAACCAGAAAATTCGATGAACATATCTTTCAGATAATAACTTCAGAGGACTGATCTTAAAATTCCTTCTAGAAGTCTTCAAGAAAATGTTTGTGAGATTTTTCAAGGAAGTATTCAAAGCATTTGTTCAGGAATAGGGATTTCTTCAGAATAATTGTCTGATAGATCTGAACAAGTCGGTCAGAAAATTTTGTGTTAGATATTGTTGGAGGAATTCAATTAAACAAATCCGCATCTATAGCAATCTCGAATGGAATTCCTGCGAGCTTTTGAAAAGGATCTCGGAATGAAACTGAATATTTTTTTGAGGAAGCCATAGTGGATTATCTACATAAACTGCTGGATGGTTTTCATGATGTCATTGGCCTGTAGGTTTTGTTTACATTTCTAGAAAAAAACATTGAACTACTTCTCGGAACATATTGTGTGAAGGAGTGATAAATAATGTAATAAATACTGTAGTATTCGTTAGTGTGTTATTTTTAATAAAATTTGAAGGAATCCATGATGATTTATTTAAAAAAAAAATCTCGATAAATATTTGGAAGAACTTAAAAAGTGTCTTCCAGTATTTTTCTAGAATTTTCTAGAACAAAAATTGGAAGGAACTCAATGGGGTACCCAAGATGAATATTTATAGAAATACCTGAAAGAGCTTCTTATCCAATTTTTGGAATAATCTCTGGGAAATTTTTAATCAATTTAAAAGACAAACTGATTTCGTGAAGGAATTTATATTGAAATCAACCTTCAAGGATTTTCTTGTATGAACTGTAGCTTTTTTTGTAAGAACTGCTCGAGTAACTACTGGAAAAAAAATTGTTGAAAATATGAAATACTATCTGGAATAAATCAATTCAAAAATTCATCCTTGAAAAAAATCTGAAGGAATTTCCAAACGGAATGCCTTAAAAAGTGTGGCAAATCTCTTTATCTCTATATTCTGGAAAAGTTCCTGGAAGTATTGAGTTTGAGCATGAGCTTGATTGGCTGCTCGTAGTTGCAACTTCAGTATCACCAGATCAAAGGCGTGTTATAACAATGGAAAATGGAAATTTAGGGAAATGATTCTTGTTCGACTCTAGTTCTAGCGTTTTCTATGAACAAATAGTTTTGATTGTGATAATTTCAGAGTAGATGACATAAGCAATTGAAAGATGCATCTACAAGGAAAGGGGCGAGCCTGGGATTGAACCAACGACCTTCTGCTTATGAAGCAGAAGCGGTAGCCATTAGAACACCAAGCTCGTCAGAGCTTCTGGAAGTATTCCGGAAAAATCTCTGCAGAAATCACTAGAAGAATTTATCGAAAAATCTGAAATAAAACTTTTGAAGAATATCGCTTAAGAAATGAAATTTGACGAGAGAATCTTGATTTATGCATATCGAAACTTTGCTGGGAATAAAAGAAGAAAAGTGACTTTTTTCACCGTCAACAGGCATTATGAGTTGATTCACATATTCAGGAAACACAATCAAAATATAGCAGATGGTTTTTTTATGTAGTCAGTTGACTTAATTATGCGGTAAATTCCCTTTTCCTGTTATTTTGGACGTTTTTTTTTTTCAGAATATACTTCACAGATTTTTTCCATGAATTATTTTAGTGGTTCCTTTAAAAAACAATCTAAAACTGTTGTTTTGTTCTTTTGTCCTTATTATCGAGATTTTTAGGCCTGGGCTAGTTCATCTCGAGACCAACGCTTTTCTTCCTTTCTGAAGGAAGTCATCACTATAACCTTTTTGACTATCTCGGGATGGGATTCGATCACAGGTCCACGGTGTCAGAAGTGTGTGTTTCAACCACTACACCAGGTCCATACCCCATTCCAAAAATAATTTTCTGAAATCTAATTCGGTATTGAAAAAATATGGCAGTCATTCTTCTATAAAATCTGAAGAAAAAAATCTTCAGAACCCTTGGTTGTCCAAATCCATTTCATGAATTTATTTAGGCATTTATCCATGCGTTATTTAAGGATTTTTTTCAGAATTTCGCAATAGTTCCTTAATCATGGAATTACTTTTTTAAAGAATCATTTTTAATTATTATACCTAATTTTTTAAAGATTTCTTCAAAACGATTTCCAGACATTGCTTCAGGAATGTTTTGGATGTTTTCTACACTAATATTTCGATTCCCCCAAAAACATTTGTTAATATTCTCCAAATATGCCTGCTAGATTTTCCGGATGTACTAACATATATTCATGGATTTATCTGGAAATTATTTCTCGTGGATCGCTTTTGACAATTTCTTCAGAAGTTTGAAAAGAACGTATTTTTAAAAATCACCCAATAGAATTTTACATTTTTTTTCCTGGGATTTTGAAAAACAAAAATACGAGTGTGCATCCATCAAGTTTTTCTTTTTTAATTTTCAGGGATTTCTTTAAGACATTTTCTAGTATTTATCCATATATTTTTTCAGTAAATCCTCCTTAAACTTCAGGCACTTTTCAAATAAAATCCTTTACGAATTTTAGCAAAATTTTCAGTAGATTTTTTTCTAATTGATTACTTGTAAATACCCACATAGGTAGTTCAGAGAGTATCTCCGGTAGAACCTTAAAAAAAAAAACACTATTTTTTTTCTTCAAAGATCTCTTCATCTTGCTAATTGCATTTGAAAAGTATCGACTTTGCAACTCACTCAAATTACCAACACTTTGATAGAGTTATGTTTCTTTGATTATAACTCTCAAATGATTTCTCAATACATTGGGAATTGGCAAAAAACCTTAAAAAAATCTCTATGAAAAATCCTATTTAGAATAGGTACTTGAAGGAAATACCTTTTCCTAATGGGGATTTTTTGAGGAATTTTACATATTATTCCCTCTGAAATTTCTCCAAAATAGTCGTTCAAGAATCTCGTCAAGCGAATTTCTCGAATGGTTCCTCAAACATTTTTCAACTGAGTATATTCCAATAGTTTTTGGCGGATTACTCAAGACATTCTTAACGGGATTGCTCCATTCCTTTCTTTTAATATATTTCTAAAACATTATTCTGCAATTTCACCAAGAAACTCGTCCTACGTTATGCTCTTAGAAATTCATCCCCGGAACTACTTCCATAAAAGTTGTGGTCACAATAATTTTCCAAGGAATCCTACGGGATTCCTACAGAGATGTATCCATAATTTCTCTGTTGGACTAATTCCAGATTCTTCTTGAATTTTGCATGCTTCCAGTACAGTGTTGCAGCTAAGAGTTAATTTCACTTTCAGGATGCCAGACTTTTGAAACGATTGGCAAAAACCTAATTAACAAATTCCGTTTGAAATTTATACCTAGAAACCAGATGTGATATTTCACAATATCCTAATGAAACAATTACATTTTCCGTTTTTTGGCATAATGGACGTTTCGCATAAATCAGTTTCATATAAGAACAGGTAGCATTTTAAAGAAGGCATATAATTCTGATTATGCCAAATGTCCATTATGCCAATCGTCCGTATGCGAAACGTCCTTATGCGAAACGTCTTTATGCGAAATGTCTCACCCCCGAAGATTTAATCCAGAGTGAGCCCATGCACATCTACATAAATTATCCTTGGAAATTTTCTACAAATATTTAGAGCAAGAATTTCTTTATGCTTTAATTTCCTCTTTATAACATACTTACAGAAACAATTAAAAAATATTTGAAGAATCCTCAAATAAATTCTTCAGATATTTCAGCAAAGAAAGTATAGAGAATGATCCGCAAGTACTGGAGACTCTTATCAATGCCGGACATTTATAAGAACTTGAGAAATCATCATCAATAAATGTATGTAATGTAATAGAAGAAAATTTAATTATTTCAGAAATCAATGTCTGCTTAGACTCTTTGAAATATTTTGCTTTTCAAGGAATTCTATATGTTTGTAACACGATAAAAAAATCCACTTATCGTTTTGAACTTAATGATTGGAAGTTAAAATACGAATAAAATAATTGGCTACCCACAAACACGATCTATACAAATCAAATTTGATTACCGGATACCTCCAATGGTTTGACCGCATTTAATCTGAACATTTTCAACCACACTTATTTTCACATTCAAAATAAAACTGTTCAAACGTCATGCAACCTTTGAAAACGCAGTGAAATAAAATAGAACATTGTGAAATGAAACGTAGAATCAAACCAAAACAGGCAAAGACGTTACCAGAAGAATGATTTTTTTGTTGTGATTAGGTTGTGATTTGAACTATAAGTTCAAATAAAAAATGAATCCCCATAGTTTTCATAAAGCGTTCATATTAGCCGGGGGTGCACGGGTATATGAATTCATTTAGCCTCACATTCAAAATAACTGTGGAAAAAACATGATTTTGGCTTGCATGCCTTGTCTCCAGTTTCAGACAACTTGATTTGCTGCAGGATATCAATGTCATTTTGAATCATATTAATAATTTCGGAGATATAAATCTTGCGGTCGAGAATCTCTTCTCGATTTTCCAGCACATAAGAATTGTTCATCTTTATAAAATGCATACCTTATTTATGCTGTATCCTTTTTTATTCCATAAATGAAATCGATAACCGGTTTCCTGTGCTTCGGTTAGCTACTATTCGACGATGTTAAAATCTAACAAATTGATTTTAAATAGTTTTTTCTAACAACTCCTAATAAAGCTGTTCTCTAAAATATGAAAACCATACATGAACATAATTCCGATTTCTTTAAAGCAGTGTTGTGAATTTTGATGATTTTCATATGGCTTTGAGAGGCTTTCTGAAAAAAAAACGCGTTTATTCTTATCTGGATCATGAGATAGATGCTCATTTATATAACTCGTCACCTAGCAGCAAAATTTAGAACCAAATTATTTGCCTTCCGGATGTCGTTAAATTTCTGAAAAACTTTTCCGATGACTCGAACTTTCTTTCTCATGTGGATCATAAAATGGAACATGCTCAATTCTACATGCTCGCACAGTGTCACTTAGCGCCAATATAGCGACCCAAACTGTTTGTCTTCGGGATGTTTTTGATCCGCTGAGCAAAGTTATGCTGAAGATCTTTTCTTTGCTAATCATCCTGATTGCCAATGCAAAAAAGTTTCTGCTCAGTACTTATACATAAATAATATGGATTGGAAGATTTCTTTCGATGTGTTATCAATCCGTATCTCTTTTATAAAAATATATCTCTTGGGCTGACCAAAACCGGTACTTCTAGCTTACCAGTTCGTACAAGATTTGTTTTGGATTTGCTGCAGAAATTCCTGAAGATTTTTCTCAGAGGAGTCAAAAAAAATGGTTTAGAAATTATATCAACGATACCAAACCGGGTACCGGATAGCATATATAGGGGTTTTTTACTTTTAAGCAAATGCAGCACATCACTTAGAATTTTCATGCAACAATGCTCTGATTATGACGCCGCCGATTAAATCCATTTCGGCGTAAAAGTCTGTGCGAGACAGGTTCTCGCACCCTCTCCTAGCTTGAAAGTGCGATGTGGGGCTGCCGGCTGCTTCTGCAGTAGTTAATCCTTTCCATTTTCATAGATGGTAATCTGTTAAGGTATGTCTGGTCCTCCAGTGGTTCGATCCATCTCCGGCTAGATGTCGACGATCGTGTCATATTTGCCTGCGAGTATTAGTCAGCTCAACAATGGCGATGACACGGTAATCAATCATTTGCCAACTTCTTAATGCAAAACTGGTCTTCTAGAAGGGACCTTCTTTTTCGAAATCGTTTAGCAGGAAATTTTAAACGCGCAGAACTCGTGTGGGTGCGAGATGTACACTGACTGATAGCGCAATCCGAATGCAGCCTCGCAAACATTCTCCTCGGTGCAGATCTCGCCGATGATTGACAGATGCATTTTTTCGGGGAACGGTTCGTCATGATGAAATGCTTTCATTCATTGCGATTAAAGTGTTTAAGCCGCGCTTGCCAAAAAACTGGACGTAAAAGGACTTGCTCATGCTCGCACGGATTGCACTTAGCAAGAAATAAACGCATTTTGCGGGAAAAAAATCATTTAAAAGGGCGTTGCCACGTATCGGCCTGATTTTGCATATTGGGTACGATTGACGTTTGAAATGTTGTAAGCGTGGAATGCTGTGCACCAAACATGGACAGACGAAATTTCGAAAAAGGAAGAGGAATGAGTAATGCTTCGCTTTTCAGGTTTCTGTATTCCTCCTATATTCTGGGCCAACATATGAAAAGAATGGAGCATACCAAAGCTTCTCCTTTCCACCAAAAAGTAATTCATATTCACCTAAAAATAAATTCATATTAACTTACACAGTGAACTTTGCATGAGAATGTAAGAAGTTTACTAGAATCAAACGAAGTATCTTCTTCTTCTTCTTTCTGGCGTTACGCTCCTACTGGGACAGAGCCTGCTTCTCAGCTTAGTGTTCTTATGGAGCACTTCCAAAGTTGTTAACTGAGAGCTTACTATGCCAATGACCATTTTTGCATGCGTTTATCGTGTGGCAGGTACGAAGATACTCTATGCTCAGGGAAGTCGAGAAAATTTCCAACCCGATAAGATCCTCGACCGGTGGGATTCGAACCCACGACCCTCAGCTTGGTCTTGCTGAAAAGCTGCGCGTTTACCGCTATGGCTATCTCGCGAATCTATGACATTTGGTCGAAAGACATTTGGTCGAATGACATTTAGTCGAATGACGTTTGGTCGAATGATTAAAAGGAATCTATGACATTTGGTCGAAAGACATTTGGTCGAATGACATTTAGTCGAATGACGTTTGGTCGAAGGTACATTTGGTCGAATGGTCATTTCGACGAATGGACATTTGGTCGAAAAGGTTTAGTTGCAACAGAAAGCATATGATATTTGGTCGAACCGACATTTCGTGGAAAGGTAAGTGGTCGAATCTTAATCGTATGGAAACAGAGTTTTACGTTTAGTCTGACTATAGTCGAGAGTAGCATCTTGTCGCTAATACAAGAGAGTATCAGCCATTTTACTAACAATCTCTGAAGGATTAGCAAAATTTTGATATTCTATTTGATGGACGCTAACTCAATCTCTTGCGTTTTTAATGTTTCATGCTGCTTTTTCGTTCAGGCATGTTCTGCAATTCAGTGTAGAACTAGCCCTCGTGCGTTAAAATACACTCAAATAAAGATTTAAAAAAAAAAAAAAATGTTCTGCAATTCGAGATAAGTTGATATTAAATAGAAGCAAGCCATTTTTTGTCTCCTCAGTAAGCTCGACTTCTTTACCCGATTCATAAAATCAGCACAATTTTCATTTTTAATAATTCAAAGCTTCTACTGCAAACTATGTTATTCATCCGAGGTCATCAAAGCCATATATTTGCTTGAGGAATTTTATTAAGCTGGAAGTAACAATAAGCCAATTGGCCATAAATGTTTTCCTTAAAGCAACTTTTTCCTGCCGTTTTAATTATGATTTCCGCATTCAAAAATCTTACCCTCTTCCGTAAGCAGAAAGACCCGGAATTCAAAGAAAGATCCCAAGCACTCTCTCCGAATTCTTCCATGAGATGAAGATCAGCAGTTCATTACAAAGAACGATGACATTTCAAAAGAGTAATAAATAATGCAAGCCTTCACAGCGTTGAGTAATAAAATAAAAACTTGAGCATTTTTTCAAAGAATGATGATAATTTCAAAGAATAATAAATTCACTAGAGCTAAATATTTCAGTCAATGTATAAAACAACTATTTCCGAAAATTTCATTTAATCAAAGATTTTTTATTCAACAACAGGTAATGATTCAGATTACTTAAAATAATACATCATCTCACCAGCTTTGCAAAACTTAGAAAACAATAATTAAATTCATTGAGTGATAATAAACCATTTCAAAATAAGCCTTCAACCAAATTTCCGTTCAACTAGATTCATAGATTCCTTAAAATAATACATCATCTCACCAGCTTTGCAAAACTTAGAAAACAATAATTAAATTCATTTAGTGATAATAAACCATTTAAAAATAAGCCTTCAACCAAATTTCCGTTCAACTAAACGTCATTCCAGCAAAAAAAAAGTTCCAAAGCAATTCGACCAAATGTCCATTCGACCAAATGTCCTTTCGACCAAATGTACTTTCGACCAAATGTCATTCGACCAAACGTCATTCGACCAAATGTCATTCGACGAAATGTCCTAAAGCCTATCTCGCCCCCCTACGAAGTATGCTCATAGTGAATGTCCTTTTTATACATTAAACTTGATCGAGTTTATCCAGTAAAACGGTTCATCCCGTTTTATTTATAATATTAACTTGGTTTTACTTAACAAAATGTCTCTGAACACTATTTTACACTCAATTCGAGACAACAGCCAACATTCGATTTCGGAAGGCATTTCCCAACAGGAAACTCTAAGGAAAGGACAGTTTTCCTCGAAATGGTTATTTTTTCTCCAAACAATAATTAAAAATGTTTCTGAGGAAAACTTTACACCCTTTTGCATCTAATCCCTTCAAATAAAAAACAATGCAATTCTATAGTCCCACTGACTTGCACACATAATCTAAAGCTTTGAAAACTTGTCCCGCAGAGGGTTGAAGAAGTTTAACCATCGACGACATCCTCTCGCCCGTCATTCGCAATCATCGTTCAATCCGGAATAAACGATTCAATTGAACAGCAATTTGTCACTTAACTCCTACCACAACTGTCTCGATCTCTCGAGTGCCGTGACATGAGGGACCCACCACGACCACCGCCACTTAACATACCAACCCCCATGTAGTCACGACTTTAATCACCTTGTCTCCTCCTCAAGCCGACCTCGCCTCTCTTCATTCCGAGAGGCGCAGTCCAAATCCGAACGTAACAACCGCCGAAATCTACCCCATCAATCTTCAATTTGCTCACTACTGTGACAGTGGTCGGTTTTGTCGCGCCGCTCTCGCTCGCCTGCTCGGCTTGCTCCAGTCCCTGCATGTGTCTCAAATTACATCACGACGACGAGGACAACGAAAAGTGACGCCGTCCAGCAGTGAGTGCGTTCCACAATTCCGGTCGATCGCTTGGATATTGGGATTTCGAAACCGGAACAAAAGTAGGACCAAAAGACGAATCAAACCGAACAACAAAACAAAACTCGCGACAAGTGACAAAAGAGACCACGACCATTGGCAGCAGGTGCCCAGGTC
Source organism: Aedes aegypti (assembly GCF_002204515.2). Lineage (NCBI taxonomy): Eukaryota > Metazoa > Arthropoda > Insecta > Diptera > Culicidae > Aedes > Aedes aegypti. The sequence goes on from NW_018735407.1 coordinate 14,829, forward strand.
TACCGATTTCCACCTCTATTCCTTAAGGAATGTCTTTTGGTATTGTTTAAAAATGCTTCAAAGGGTTTATCTGATGAATTCTTCAGAGATACTTCTAAATAATATCCAGAGAAATTATGTCAGAAATTGTTAGAAGCATTTCCGTAGAATTTCTTACAGTGTTTACCTTTAGATTCAATCAGAAAATTTCCCATGAGTTTTTTTCCATTTTTTTCCAGGATTCTTTTTGAGGAATACCAGAAAGAGTTCCCTGATCAATTTCCGAAGTTATTTAAGAAGAATGTAATTGGAATTTCCCATACAAGTAATCCCGTTATAAAATTCCTGGGAGGATTTATTTTTGAAATTAGAAAGAGTCCAGGTAATAAATGTTTGCTAGTTGTGACAAACATTTTTAATCACTTCTTGGCAGATTTTTTACGAGTCATTTTCTCCTGAATGAAAACGAGGAAGAATAAGAAAAGAGATTACTTTTCAGATAAACATAGACAAAAAACTGCAAAAGTTCCTAGATGATATTTCTCATAAAATTGCCTGATAATATCCCCCAAAGCAGTTATGAAATTCTCACAGAATGCAACATGTTTCTATAAACGATCTTCAATAGATTACTACATGAGGTTTTCTGGAAACATGTATGCAAGAAGTTTCAAAGACAGTAATTTTGGTACTTTACCAGTATTTTCTATTTAAATTTCTTTGGGTTTCCATCTACAACTACATTTGAAAATTGGTCCAAAATGTGTTTGATTGATAATTTGCAGAGATCTGTGGAGAGCGGTTCTACGCCAAATCGGTAAACGATGAAACTCGACTACCTTGGATTCAAATGGAATTTTGCACATAGTTTCGATATAATAGAATAAGTTTTTCCACTGGTGGAGAGACCATTTAAAATCAAGAGTAACTTCTGATAAGGGCGTAAGTATTTTTAGCATCACCATTTTAAAAAAAATTGTACCTCTGAAACCGTTTGTTATAGAGAAATAGTGTCTGAGGAGGGATTGGTAGACAATCAAATAGGCTTTGTAAAAAAAATATACACTGAAAAAAAAAATACCTTTATTTTCATGAAAAAATCGAAATTAAACCTTAAAACACAAATTGCAAAAAATAGGTATCTCCGATTTTTTCAATTTTTTTTCTGTAAATTTCAATGTAAAACCAGATGTTTTAAGCACAGTTGCAACATGGTGCAATCTAAAATAAAAAATTTTTCTAGGAGCAACTTTTGGTTGCATTTCTGAAAATTTCAATTTCTGGCCGTAGAAAGACGTTTGAATGCTGTGATCATGATTCTTCACCCAAAACAATTCAAAATGCTTATAACAATGGTCTTCCTAAAACTAGTCGTTTTCAAGATATTTAGGATTCAATTATATTAATATCATAAGACTTAAGAAAATACGCCCGTTTCATAAGATACTCCAGACGCTCAACCAATAATGTTACGTTTATCTCTTTCCACATTTATATCCATGTTTTAAGGGCAGTTTCAATTATGGTGCAATTTAAAATAAAAAAGTTTTTCTAAGGGCAACTTTTGGTGGTATTTCTGAAAATTCAATTTCTGGTTATAGAAAAGGTGTTTTGATGCTGCAATATGGATTTTTATCCAAAAACAATTCAAAATCTAATAGCAATGGTCTTCCTATAAGTGACCGCTTAAGATATTTGGGGGATTGAATTATATTAATATCATAAAACTTAAGAAAATACGCCGTTTCTTGCATTATTCCAGATGCTCCATCAACAATGTACGTTAATCTCTTCCCACATTATTGGGGTATTTCGTTCACACTGGACTGGCGGCAGTCAGTTTCATAAGTGCGAGATGTCAATAAAAGTGCGATCCAACATCAAATCTTGTTGGTGTCGCAGTGCACTTATTCTACGATTTATAATGAATGAGTGCGCCCGAAGACCATCAACAAGATTGGTGCAGAATCGCACTTTTATTTTCTTCCCTCACTTATAAAAGCTTACTGCGGAGTCCAGTGAGTGAATGAGAATGCGCATAATATCCCATCACTTTATCTTTGACACTTACACAAATAACGAATTTTTGAGAAGTAACAATACAATATGTAACAATATATTAGCCGCCATCAATCCTCCAAAATGATCCGTCAAACAAACCAAGAAAATACAGAGGCCAATAAAACAATAGTTGATCAAGCGCTCGGGGCACATTCTCTGTTTCGCTCGACACTAGCGGGTACATTTTTTTTTTAGTATTATTCCAAACATTACATTCATTTCTTATATTTAGGTGTTCTGTGTTATTTGACAACACTATCATCCTAATTGGTAAACAAATTTAAGATTTAATAACATTTTGTTAACAACATATTACATTTCATTGCCGTAGCAGTTCAGTTTTTTACAGGTGAGTTGATTTCACCTGCTTATAAGAGAAAAAAAATGTTTTTAATATACTTAACCTAACTTAACCTAAACATATAACGCATTAATCGTGGCAATAGAAGATTGTAACGATTTTTGCCTGAAATTATTAATGATTGGTACTTGACATTTGTTTCCAATGTTTCAACATTGGATATTCTATGTAACTGCATTGGTACTATACCAGGGAGGAAGCCTCAGAATCATTTTCCAAATTTTATTTTGAATTCTCTGCCAGAGCCTTTCTTCCTGGTATTATCAACAGCTAGTCCATATTGGTACAGCATACAACATGGCTGGCCTGAAAATTTGTTTGAATATCAAAAGCTTGTTCTTAAGACAAAGTTTTGATTTTCTATTAATAAGGGGATAGAGACATTTTACATATTGTTACATTTGGCTTGAATGCCCTCAATGTGATTTTGAAAGTTAAATTCTTATCTAGCATGAGCCCTAGATACTTAACTTCATCTGACCAATTTATTGGAACCCCTCTCATCGTGACAACATGTCTACTTGAAGGTTTCAAATAAAGAGCTTTTGGTTTATGTGGGAATATTATTAGTTGAGTTTTTGAAGCTTAGGAGAAATCTTCCATTTTGCAAGTATGAAAGAAAAAATATCCAAACTTTTTTGCAATCGACTACAGATGACACGCAGGCTTCGTCCTTTGGCGGAGAGGCCTGTGTCATCCGCAAACAAAGATTTTTTGACATCCCTGAGGTAACTCAGGTAAGTCAGATGTGAAATATTGTATAATATTGGTCCCAAATGCTGCCTTGGGGAACACCAGCTCTTACAGGAAGTCTTCAGATCTGGAGTTCTGATAATTAACACTGAAGTGGTACGATTTGACAGATAACTTTGAATTATTCTAACAATGTATGTTGGAAAATTAAAGTTTTTTCAATTTTACAATCAAACCTTCATGCCAAACACTGTCGAATGCTTTTTCTATGTCTAGAAGAGCAAGACCAGTAGAATAGCCCTTCAGGATTTGTTGGAACGGATCAAATTTGTTACACGTAAAAGTTGATGAGTGGTCGAATGTCCATGGCGGAATCCGAACTGTTCATTTGGCAAAAAATTGAATTTTCGTTGATGTGGGCCATCATTCTGTTCAAAATAACCTTTTCAAAAAGTTTACTGATGGAGGAAAGCAAACTGATTGGACGATAGCTAAAAGCTTCTGCAGGATTTTGTCTGGTTTTAAAATTGGAACAACCTTAGCATTTTTTCCATTTGTCAGGAAAATATGCTAATTTGAAAACATTTGTTAAATATATCAACCTAAAAATGATAAGCTACTTTCTGGAAATTTCTGATGAGGATGTAGAAAATTCCATCATCGCCAGGAGCTTTTCATGGTTTTGAATTTTTAATAATAGTTCTCATTTCTTCCACATCAGTCCTCCCAGGCATTTTCGAAACGTTCTCTTGATGAGAATATTTTCGAACTCCCTGAGTAACTTCATTTCAATTGGAACTAGTAAGTCCTAAATTAAATTGTGCGCACTTTCAAGCTGCATAGCAAGTTTTTGAGCTTTTTCGCAATTCGTTAGTAATAATTTGTTTTCCTCTTTCAATGCCGGTATTGGCTTCTGAGGTTTTTTCAAAGATTTTCGATAATTTCCAAAAGGGCTTATAGCCAGGGTCCAATTGAGAAATTTTATTTTCAAAATTTTTGTTTCTTAACTGAGCAAAACGTTTCTTGATTTCTTTCTGCAAATCCTGCCATATAATTTTCATAGCAGGATCGCGAGTGCGTTGAAATTGCCTTCTCCTCACGTTTTTAAGACGGATCAAGAGTTTAAGATCATCGTCTATAATCACGGATTCAAATTTTACTTCACATTTTGGAATGCAATGCTCCGGGCTTCAACAATGGAATTTGTTAAAGTTTCAAGAGCATTGTCAATATCAAGTTTAGTTTCTAAGAAATGTTAACATCCAAGATTAGAGTCAACATACGTTTTATATATATTCCAGTCGGCTCGTAAATAATTGAAAGTGGAGCTGATAGGATTGAGAATCGCTTCTTGGGATATTTGAAATGTAACAGGGACATGATCAGAATCAAAATCAGCATGAGTAATCAGTTGGCTACAAAGATGACTAGAGTCGGTTAAGACCAAATCAATCGTAGATGGATTTCTAGAAGAGGAAAAACATGTGGGGCTATCAGGGTATTGAATTGAGAAATATCCTGAAGAGCACTCATCAAATAAATTCTGCGGTTGGAATTACTTTGAGAATTATTCCATACCGATGTTTGGCATTAAAGTCACCAAATGACAAAAAATTTGACGTTATTGCGAGTCATTTACGCACAGTCAGTTTTGGAGCAAATTAACTTGCTGCCCCAGAGCATTGAAAAGGCAAATAGGCAGCTATGAAAGTATATTTACCAAACTGTGTTTCAACAGAAACACCTAAAGTTTCAAAAACGTTTAGTTTCAAATGATGAAAACAGTTGATGTTTTATACGCCTATGAATGATGATTGCAACTCCCCCACATGCCCCATCAAGTCAATCATTACGATAAACACAAAAGTTAGGATCTCTTTTGAGTTTAGATCCAGGTTTTAAAATACTTTTCGGTAATAACTGCTATATGCACTTATTAACCGTAAGAAATTAAACAGCTTGTCCTCTTTACCATTCAGAGAACGAGCATTCCCAATTTAAAATATTTAAATTATTATTTGGATCCATTAGAAAAACGTAATCCAATAACAATTTGATTTGTAAATTTTACCACCTACTTGGACTGCTTCAGTCATAGTGGTGGCTTTGAACATTGCATCAATCATTAGATTCAATTGTTCAGTTAGAAAATTAAAATCAGAGGCAGACATGTCATGTGATTTCCCATTGGAATTTCCGGTAGACGAAGAAGCTTAGTTACCTGTGGCGGTAGGGTTTTTTCCATTTGATTTGAAACAAGTGGAATGGGTACCCATGGATCGAACAGGGGAGGAGTTCGAATTTCCTGCTACGATATCGGCAAAGGATTTACCGTGGGTAGATACATTCGAAATAGAAAGATTCGAACGGCTACCCGACCGAATAAAATTAGTTTGTGAATGAGCATGATTATGATCTTCCTGATGGGTATGATTCATGATCAAGCGATCGTTAACTGAAAAATGAGCATTGTTCGATACTCTACCAGGCAAATTCCGGAAACGACCGTTATCGTAACGGATATTATCTTTCATCTGCCTGGCACGAGCCTCAATGACCTTTTTGCGTGAAGGACAATTCCAAAAATTGGACTTCTGGTAAGCCCCGCAATTACAGCATATGAATTTGGTGGTATCTTCCTTCACTGGACAGACGTCCTTAGCGTGAGAAGAACCTCCGCAAATCATGCATTTAGCATCCATGCGACAATTTTTTGTACCATGACCCCACTTTTGGCACCGACGGCACTGAGTGGGGTTCTGGTAATTTCCTCCAGGTTTCTGGAAATGTTCCCATGTCACACGGACATCAAACAAAAGTTTTGCTTTTTCTAAAGCTTTAATATTATTTAGTTCTTTTTTGTTAAAGTGAACTAAATAAAATTCTTGAGAAAGCCCTTTCCGAACAATGCCAGATTGGGTTCTCTTTTTCATAATGATTACTTGGACTGGGGAAAATCCAAGTAAATCATTTATTCCATTTTTGATCTCTTCAGGTGATTTATAGTCACTTGAGAGACCTTTCAATACAACTTTGAACAAACGTTCAGTTTTGTCGTCATAAGTAAAAAAATTGTGCTTCTTCTCTTCAAGATGTTTGAGAAGAAGCTCACGATCTTTAAGAGTTTCCGGCAAAACGCGACAGTCTCCTTTCTTTGCGATTTGGAAGGAAACCTTGATTCCCCTAATGGAGTTCAAGATCTCCTGCCTAAATCCCCCAAATTCGGAACAACTGACCACGATAGGCGGCACTCTCTGCTTCCTCACTTGAATCAAAGAGCCTGGGCTAGAGGCTGCTTCGATTTGGTGTTCGGAAAATTTGTCTAGAGCATCGAACTGATTGCTCATTTCGATACAATTATTCATTTCACCCTTGGAAGAAAGTTCGCATTCCGGAGAAACGTCCTTTCTTCCATTCTTGCCACGTGTAGTGACAGTTTTAAAACCCACTTTTTTGGAAGGAAGTAGTGAATTCAGAGATTCACCCTTCCTTTTATTAGTTGTTGATACCATGTTTAATTAATAAACGAAAGAAGACGTGACCTTCGAAAGGTTTTTTCCCAAGACGGTGTCCAAGAAGGATTACCACCGCTAGCTTTCGCCAACGGGTCCAACGAAAAATCGAAGGCACGGGTCCAAATAAGGATCGTAAAGGGATCAATAGTAGAAAAATAGTACTGAAAAGTACTGTTTTAGTAGCACTGAAAAGTACCGTTTTTAATTTTAGCACTGAAAAGTACTGTTTTTGTAGCACTGAAAAGTACTGTTTTATTGCTTTAGGTAGTTTTTAAGAAAACTTCCAAGAGCAGAGAGAATTCGTGTACGCACAGCACGAAGGTACGATGCGCACTGCGATACATACATACTTCAACGAATTCTTTGTTCTCTTAGTGTTTGAACTAGATTTTTTATATGCGTTTCCTATCTAGGTGTCGTGACCGTACGTCACATCTCGACCCACAATCTACACAAGAATGCCCAGAGCCTGATCGTTCCGTGCCTTTTTATAGCGGATTCCATCGAATTTTCTCTATCTACCCACTCTCAATTTTCTCTTACTCGTAGTACCTCCCATTTTGCTTATCCTACAAGCGTTATACCTGGCCATGCTGGCAAAATCATGACCGTACAAATTTACAAATTAGCCTAGTTATACAAAGCTAATTCCAGGAACACGGAAATTCCATTGCTTTGTACCCATTTCCGAAAACAAAATCGCAGCAAAAGCTATTATAATGTTATATAGAAAGAAAAAACATAATCAAATAAGTTGACATTTAAAATCTGTTCTATACCAATATATTATTAACACAAATAAAAATATTTTAAATTATTTACAATAATCGTGAACGAAATAACTTTTTGTGCCACATGTCCAACCAGGTGGTGGTAGTGTGAAATGTCAAACACGAAGGAAAGCGACGCGCACGCCTCTGGTTGTGAACTTGACAACTGTTGTATTTTAAACTGATCGTTAAACTCGTGGGCGATGGAAATTTATCCAGTATTACGTCTGTTTGTCTGGTAATACTTATATTAATTCTCAAAATATTCCAACAATCATCCTGTATCTTTCGAACACGTTCATCCAACCGTCTAAATATCAAAGAAAAAGTAGATGGATATTAATGTGGGAAGAGATTACGTAACATTGTTGATGGAGCATCTGGAATAATGTAAGAACGGGCGTATTTCTTAAGTTTTTATGATATTAATATAATTCAATCCCAAATATATTGAAGCGGTTACTTATAGAAAGATCATGATATTAGAATTTTGAATTGTTTTTTGAATAAAAAATCATATTGCAGCATCAAAACACTTTTCTATAACCAGAAATTGAATTTCAGAAATACACCAAAAGTTGCCCTTAGAAAAACATTTTTTTATTTTAAATTGCACCATGTTTGAAAACTGCCCTTAAAACATGGGATATTAATGTGGAAAGAGATAAACGTAAACATTATGGTGAGCATCTGGAGTAATGCAAGAAACGGGCGTATTTTCTTAAGTTTTATGATATTAATATAATTGAATCCTAAATATCTAGAAACGGCTAGTTTTAGGAAGATCATTGTCATAAGCATTTTGAATAATGTTTTTTGGATGAAGAATCATATTACAGCATCAAAACTTCTTTCTACGGCCAGAAATTGAATTTTCAGAAATGCCACCAAAAGTTGCTCTTTAAAAAACTTTTTTATTTTAAATTGCACCATGTGAAACTGTGCTCTTAAAACATCTGGTTTTACATTGTAATTTTACAGAAAAAAATTGAAAAAAATCGAGATACCTATTTTTTTGCAAATTTGTGTTTTAAGGTTTAATTTCGATTTTTTTCATGAAATTAAGAGTATTTTTTTTTCCGGGTATATTTTTTTTTTACAAAGCCTATTTGATTGTTACCATCCCTCCTCAGACACTATTTCTCTATAACAAACGGTTTTCGAGTACAATTTTTTTTAAATGGTGTGCCAAAAATACTTACGCCCTTATCGGAAGTTACTCTCGATTCTAAACGATCCCCAGTTATATGAGATATTTTCGTCTCATATACTTAATACATCTGCGCAGTTTCATCCAAATCGGGAATGGTACATGTCAGATTTCAGGCATTTTATGGACGGTTTCGCGTGGAACTGCTCTGGAGAGCTTTGCACTATTTCCTCAACAAAATCATTTGATGATTTCTTGAAAACGTTTCTTAATATTTTTGTTTCTAGGAATTTTTACCAGCATTTTCTACCATATGAAACAGTATTACTTGAAACGCCCTTCCTTGTGGCTAACGTCCCCTATGGGAACGGCTTTGTGTGTTTGAGAATGACACTACCAAGACAGCCTAGGCAGAGAAAAAAAAACCCTATAGAGACCCTTACTTTGACAATCCTGTAGTTTCGTTACTAAACAAGCAATTTGAACAGTATTGTTGAAAGGTATTCACGAGGACTGTCAATAGAGATTTTAAAATCATTTACTAATTCATACCCAGTTCCGGAAACCTGAAACACCCGAAAAATAAGTTTCCATCGCAGTTTTATTTATGTAATTCACATCGGACTATTCGGTTGATGG
>NW_018735408.1:0-27689 GCF_002204515.2 Aedes aegypti
GTCAGTCCAAAGGCCGGGAGGAAGGGATATGTAATGGCCGTAATCGTCTATGCGACCACATGAACACCATCGGAAAGGATAAGAAGGCTGGGTAGGTATAGGGAATGGAGAAGACTTGACACAGTAATGCAATTAATGCTGGCAAAATGTAAATGTGTGAAACAAGTTAATTTTGAGTTTGAAGTTAGATTTGAGCTTAATTAAAATTCCCAAAAGATCGGGCCATTGTACAAGTTAAGAAAGAATATTGCTGATCGCCTTTCTAGAAATTTTATAAACAAACAAATAATAACCAATATGAGAGTGATGCTAAGGCTGCTGATGGCAACCAATGCGACGCTTTAGGAGATTTTGATCATTGATTGGAACGATTACTATACAGAGCGCAATTCAATCATGGTGATAACTTTACAACGTTTATCTGTTTTTCTGCACTGACTGACGATGGCTGATTTATATAAAAATATTTGATATTATTATCATTTGTTTGTGTGATCTAAGTGTTAATAATGGAAAAATTTTTTACATTACCCTGTAATAGATTAATACTTCTCTGATCAGACAATCATTATATTTTGCAGCACCTTTCGAAGCTATTCTATCCAGTATCCATGTACTGCTTTCAATTCCTGAAATTATTCTTATTTGTGCATGCTCATGCATTATTATTCTAGTGATGAATCATAATCATAGCCCAACAGGATCAAGAAAGGAGAAAGAAAAAAGATAATATAGGAGCAGTGATTAGTAAATTGAGTTAATTATGTAGTTTTGTTAGAATTATAAACAAGGAAAACAGTTAGTAATGAATTAGCTATGACTTTGCCAGCATAGCTGCACCTTTCGGATCGTAAAGACCGATGTATAAAAATAGTTTGTTTCCGAAATTCTCCGCGTGGTCTTCTATGCCCCTATCTGAGATAAGAATCAGCCATAGACAGACATACCGAATGCTCGCCAGACCCTCGATGACCAACATTTGTATATGTATCTAGCCAGCTGCATGTGGCTTTTCTAATAGGTAGTTTCTTTCACTCCATTGATGGTCTTCAAAACCTTGTCAAGTATTAGAATAATGATTTTATTTCATTATTACTACATTGAAGCACATTGTACTTATATGTATTAGGTATTATTTTATGTTTTTATCACTATTGATATTATCAAGCAAATTCCAGTGAGTGAAGAAATTTTTAGTACTAGAACACCATAGAAGATTCGCTAAACATTCCTTAATAATGGAACGGGCTTTTTGCTCTATTATTTAGGTAGATGCTATTGATCTTCCCTTGCTTCCTATCCGCAACCCGGGTGCACGCGCCCTGTTGGTTTTCGAAAACCTCGTAGGAGATACAAACCGTCAAATGGGCGCTTCCCAATACTACCCCACATTGCACATTCAGGGTCGATTGTGCTTCCTAACCCACCCTCAGTTCGTAATCTTCCGCCAGTTTAACATGATTATTTCCCGAAGTGAAGTAATTCTTGATGAGTGATAGCCTAGTGCAAGCCCAACTGCATAGTACAGTAGTTTAACCAGAACTTTTTAGGTCAAGAAGCGATAAAATCTAATTTTGTAATAAAAAGGTGTGCCATTGCTTGAAATTCACCCAACACTAATCAAAAACTACTAAAACAACAGAAGCGTATCAAATTATTCAAAAATTTCATACGCTCCCTGGAACAATATTAATCCCAAGCCCAGGGATGTTTTGGGTTGGAGCAAATATCGTAAATGAATTCTCAGTATACTTTGCATCAGTTTACGTTTTCCTCCAGATCAGGCTTGTAAGTAACATTCGAGAGTTTTTTCCTGATAGCAGGAAGAAATCAGAACTCAACTTCCTCCGAAAACTTAGCTTGCATATTTATGCGATTTCAATCAAACGTAATGCAGATTTGCATTTCCTGATTTTAAAAACGAGAATTATTAACTACTTTCCTGTTGTAGGAGATATGGAACTTCGCAAGTTTATTTTTGACAAAAACAGCATCTTTCTTGGCGTTACGTCCCCACTGGGACAGAGCCTGCTTCTCAGCTTATGTCTTATGAAGCACTGTCTACAGTTACTTTACTGAGAGCTTACTATGCCAATGAACCATTTTTGCATGCGTTATATCGCCTGTGGCAGATACGAGATACTCTATGCCCTGGGAAGTCGAGAAAATTTCCAATCGAAAAGATCTCGACCCCGACCCTCAGCTTGGTCTTGCTGAATAGCGGGCGCGTTTACGCTACGGCTATCAGGCCCCACAAACAGCATATTTACCACGCCAAAAAAATGTGCGTGAAAAAACACTACCATTTTAGGGGGTTAACTTAAGCGCTGCACCGGCAATTTTCAGCAGACCAGAAATGCGCTTGACTTTTACCATGTCCTGTAGTCGGAACAGAATTGCTTGTTAAATTATTTCTGTCAAATGTACCAGTAATGCGTGGGTTATACCGTAAACATAGTAAATTGGCCTGATTTTCATGGTAGTTTTAAGAATGGCCGTAGTCAGCTAAATAGTTATTTTTACCACAGATTTTTTCCCCTGCTAGGCCAATAAATCATGTAAAAAAAAAACAAATTGTTTACCATAGATTTTTTATTGATAAATATACATTGAGATTTCTGTGTTAAGTGACTCACTTTTTTCCCTTTATGAAAGATGAAAGCGTTTCATCTGGCAATAGATTTTTTTGTTGTTTTTGTTCAGTAGCGATAGGTGGTAGTACTGGCACTTTGTAATCTGCCGCTAAGCTTCCTTCCCAGCATTGCTTTTATAAGCCTTCTATTGCGTTCAGTCAACAGACGTCTAACAATGTTGCTCAATGGTCACTGTGTACCCTAGCAGCAATCAGGCCTTACCGTAGTTTCTGCAGTCTAGTAGTTCAGGCATAGCTGTCTAAACTATGATAAGGCCTGAAATGCTACTTAGAGTGGTTTAAAGTGAAAAAACGAAATAGTTTTATTGAAATGCCCCTCATTCCCCATTTCATTTCATCACTCCACTATTGACCACTATCACGTATTCATCGTAACTTTTTAATTACACTTCAGATATACTACAGTTAAATTTTTCATCAGAACTACTTCACACTATTTTCATAGTAAATTCATCTGTTATTACTATTTCCCATCTGCAATCTCATTACTAGAACCTATCAACAACCAGCATCTGCGTTTATCAAGTAACTACTGAGCCCTGGCGGTCCTCCGTCGGAACGAGACCTGATAATATGCCTAAAACATATTAACAGATCCTCGCCTGAATGCAGCCGCGTTCATATAAATCAGGAAACCGTTAGAAGGCTGCTGCCAAAGTATTTGGAGGTGGATATGTTCCACAGCCACGGGTATGATTATGGTGCACATTCTTTTGGCACCGTCAAACCCTGTGTTCTGGCCAAGGGCATTTCATACGGCATAGAATATTCTGTAGTTTCGTTTATGCTTATTTATCATACTCCTTGCGAATAAGTATATGAGAATATTTTCGATTATAGTAGAGCTAATTATACTAAAATTAGATTAAAATTAAATAATGCAAATTGGCAATCTGTTTTGAAAAATCAAGAAAATATTGAATGTGCAAATCTTTAATATTTTTTTATGTGAAATCATCAGGAGGAAGTACCTTTTAAGAAGAAACGATGGAATCAGAACTAAACAAATCCAATTTGGTTCAACACGCATATCATAATTTAAAAAAAATTGAAAACAAAAAAGCTCACAAAATTTACAGAAAATATAAAAAAATAAGACGATTTAGTTATTTGTACAACTTAAAAACCGAAAATGAAATAAAGTCCCCCAAAGATTTTTTCAATAACACTAAAACAAGATTTTTTTAAGCTACAGTTCAAGCTTCGGTGTATGACGATGAAGTAACTAAACAATTGCTCTTTAAGGCCTATAATTTGTGAATGGACTTCCTTCTTGTTACATGTAATGTAATGGTAATTTAAGTAATCTCCCTCCTTCAGTGGAAATATATAAATCCGTTTCATGATTGAAATGCAACTGAAATTTAATAAACTGTACAAAATTATTTAGTTTGAAAACTATATACCTAATAGTCATTCAACCCAAACTTACGCTACAGATGCAACTGTTTTCGGTCAATTCCCAATGTGGCGGCACAAATCAATTCTCTGTTTTTTTCAGTTGCTAAAATGTTAATGACATTTCTTGTATCCTAAATAAACTAAGGGTCCTCCTAATATATGCTGACGACATGAAGCTATTTTAAATTATAGTAGAAAACTATCATAAATTATAGTAGAAAACGAACCACACCAAATATTTCTATTGTTTCTGTCTGATAAAATAACAGATTTAATGCTATGCAATGCAATGATTGATAGAACAGGAAATATGCTTAAATTCATAAAACGATTTGGCCATCACTTTCGTTATCCTTACACATTAAAAATACTTTATGATTCATATGTAAGATCAATAGTATGAATAATGTAGTATTGTTTAGTCCCCTTTTACACAAAAAAACATGAACGTATTGAATCGATTCAAAAGCAGTTTTATTACACGTAGTACGTAATTTAGAGTGGTCAGTCCTTCCTCTTACCATCATATGAATCACGATACATGCTACTCAATATGAAACCACTGAAAGTGCGTTCCGGATTATGCTATGATTTCTTTTGTAAACGATATTGTTTCACAGCGCATTGATTCTGCAGATATACTTTTCAAAACTGATTTTTTATACTCCAACTCGTCACTCTTGCGCAATCGTGACTTTGTTCACAGTAGGTCATCATCGCACGAACTACGCTAAATCTTCTTCTTTCTGGCGTTACATCCCAATTGGGACAAAGCCTGCTTCTCAGATTAGTGTTTTATGAGCACTTCCACATTATTAAACTGAGAGCTTTCTTTGCCATTGACCATTTTTGCATGTGTATATCGTGTGGCAGGTACGAAGACACTCTTATGCCCTGGGAATCGAGAAAATTTCCTTTATGAAAAGATCCTCGACCAGCGGGATTCGAACCCACGACCCTCAGCATGGTCATGCTGAATAGCTGCGCGTTTATCGCTACGGCTATCTGGGCCCCTACGCTAAATCTAGTTCGTTAAATCAGATGTTGACTATATATAATCAGCATTATTGTGATAGATGTAAACATGTCTCGAGCAAAACTGAAAAATACTGTTTTGATATACCAAACAATAGTAACTAAGGATTTTTTTTATGAATCGAATACACTAAACGAATATATAAAAACATAGATATTAAGAACACAATGTAATTAGAATGGTCTACAAATGCTTGACGTCAAATAGATAAATAAATAATCACCGTAAAACGGGGCGAATAGAAACAAAGTAACCTACAGTTAGAAATTCGACTATTATGTAACGATAAACTTTAAAAACCTACATAAACATTGTTTTTATTCATTCAGTAGCAACAGAGTATCGGTAGACGGTATATTTTAAATTTCAAAATTTTGCTAGCATTTTTTCATTAAAATTAAAAAGAAAATATTTGAAATCTGAACCATTTTTGATAGCTTAAAACATCCGCTATTTTTCTTGTGAGTTAATATTCTCTATGGTCCTATGGGTAAAAAATTGGGGAAAAGCATCATGAAGAGAATGATTATGTACATTTGAGCGAGCATTGGAGATGACTCCTCATGTTATACTTGCAAATGGCATTACATACACTCCCGTGCAAAAGTTTGGGATCACCCCCTCAAAAACATACAAAAGTGTTCTGTCCATATCTATGTGATAACACGTCCAATTAAAACTCTCTAAGCCGCATTCGAATGGCAAAGAGTTATTCTTACTTCGTATGTATTTTTCCAAAACATTTTTTTGCATTTTGTATACTCAATTTTTACTTAAAATTGTACCATTTTTCAAAAAACAAACTGAAAAAACATAGCTAATTTCCTCAGCATTGGATCGACCAAAATTTAAAAACAATTTGTGCTTATTCTGCACGGCGTGTGAGTCGCTCCCACCGCGAATGACGTGAGACGACGAATGTTAATCAAATGGGATCGAGTCGACAATTGTCACCTCATTCGACTCGTCTCACCTCATGCGCCGCGCAGAATAAGCACAAATCTCGCATACTCTGAGATAACGCCCTAAAAGCCATTGGTAACCACGTGCGTAGCTCGTTGTTTCTGAGCAAATGAAAGAATAAGCATCCAAAACCAACATCACGGGCAGGTAGATATTGATCCTTTCTTCCCCATAGCGTTGTTAAATGACATAAAAATCCATTCAAATGCTCAGAAACAACGAGCTACACACCATGGTTACCAATGGCTTTTAGGGCGAGATCAGAAGTTATGCGAGAAATGTGTCATTAGAATCGTAATCTTGTTGTTGGGAGAAATCGTCTCTAATTTGATCAAAACACATACTGAGAACAGCGTATGCGTAACGTCAGCATCAATGCTGCAATATTTTATTTAAATTTTATTTATTTTTTTTTATTCAAAAGAATACAGCTTACATGATAGTTTCACAATCGTCACTTCCAGAGACACTTACTCTCCAACGGATTCCTTCACACTATCTACCAATTAAAGCACAATCAAGTAACCGACTTGTAGATGGCAGTGTCGCCATTTTTCGTGTTTTAAGTAACTTCATGTGAACCTAAACTTTTGCACGATGACTTGAATGATGTTCCATTAATTTTGAATAGTTTAAAGATTTTTCCGCAAAAAAAATCGTAAGTACTTTCAACGAATATAATATTACGATTCTAATGACACCTTGTTTTAAAATTTAGTCGATCAATGCTGAGGAAATTAGCTATGTTTTTCAGTGTGTTTCTTGAAAAATGTCACAACTTTAAGTAAAATTGAAGTGAGTACCTATATAAAATTCAAAACATGTTGTCGGAAAAATACATACGAAGTAAAAATAACTCTTTGCCTTTCGAATGCGGCTAGAGTTTCAATTGAACGTGTAATCACAGATATATGGACTAATACTCTCGTATGTTTTTTAGGGGGTGATCCAAACTTATGCACAGGAGTGTAGGGCTGCTATTTTGAACCTCTGACTGTTTAGAGAGCTCTTATAAATTCCTAATTCTTTAATTCTGAGGAAAAAAAAACAAACTTGTGATAGAATTTCCTGCAAGGAAGCAAGTCGTCGAAATTGGGCGCGATTATCGATTTGTACAACCTTTGAATTTTCGGGCTGCCTTCCTAATCGAGTAGTTGATGTGATCAAAAAAGTTCATTTTTCATCGAGGGATTACTCCGGGGTCTTTAATTGATTTCAATAGTTCTACAATTTCGTCATCAATGAACACTTTGCCAGCACAATTTATTTGCGACCGGCGTCGCAATCACCATATATTTGGTTTTGGTAATATTTAAATTATTTTCTTCCACTTCAACCATTCCGAGAAGTACTTTAATTCTTCGTTCATTATTTCGCGCAGAAATTAACTGCAAGAAAAAAAAACGAACCTAAGTGTAATCTATGAAGTAATATGAACAATCTGTGAAGATGTTTCTAAAGGAACCAATGAATTCCTAGAAGTAATCAAAGAGCAATTATTAAACATGTTAGAGAAATTATTGGAAAAATCTCCTAAAAAAATCCTGAACATGATTTTTGATGGAAGGTCAGGCTGAAAGACAATTTTGTGTAATCCCAGGAAAAATATCTGGAGAAATTATTAGGTTTGATCTCGATATCGTTCTCCATCAAACTTTTTTAGATACGGTAAGTACACTCGTTTGGTAAGCACACATAGTTCACAGTTCAAGACCACTGTAGCTCCTGTAGCTTTTTTTTTGAATTGTCACTATATGATCCTTTAGTCTGATAGGCAAATCAATAACTAATTATTGAGACGTCGAGTTTGACAACGGTCTTCGGCAAAGTTGTAGCTAACCGAGAGCACATATCCGAACACTATGAGCGGTTGAATGAATTGCTTGCTGATACTGATTCTTATACTAACTTTGAAAGGCTTGTGCAGTCTCTGTTTTCATCTAAATAAGCTCTAATTTCAATCGTATTCAAAAATGTTGCCAAAATCGGGGGCGAGCCAAAAATTGAGCATACCAAAAGCGGAATTCCACTGTATAGTGGTTATCACGCCCAATGGTATGGGTGCCCTAGTGTAGATGTAGTTGTGAACCTTAGAGGAAAACAATATGCACTCTGTCTCGAAATACACCCAGAATCCGGGTGTAAATTTTTAAAATTGGGTAATATTTCCATATGCAATTTGATGAGTCTGGAAAGCGTGTGCAAGTTTTCTTTGAGGAAAACAAAAACAAACTGTGTATGACGAGCGTATGCTAGTCTACGTGTGTTCAAATGTCACTAAGCTCTATATAAAACAGCAAAACCTAGTGAAACATTATTGTCGTGCTGTGTGTATGATAAGCTATTCCAGTCTATAATTTCTTTGTCATCAAATCACGAAGAAAGTGACTTTGGGGACCGTTTTTCTGGAAAATATAACTTTTTAGTGACAAGGTCAAAATAAGTTAACGTCGCTAAAAAGTGACCCGCTACCAGCCCTGCATCTTGTATTCCTTCTAACTTACGTCCACATAACATCGAATATTTTGTTGCTTCCATCGAATTCAGTCCGGATGCTTTCTATAAGTCGAATTTTCACCACGCAATTCGAGCACGCACTCTGAAATGGTCCACAATTGTTAAGCTGTTGGACAAATTGAAACAAAACACCATTAAAAACCGTCCGGAACATTAAAATCCACTCTGCTACTCACGTCAATCTTGAGTAAACCATCGACAACATTTTTCATCTCGTCCAGACTGAGCGCGTCCACCATTGGGGTAATTTCCTGGTCATTGGCCAAACACAGCCGGCAAGTGCGGTCCGTCAGCTCCATCGTCTGGTTTATCGTTTCCGGAGGCATTCTGCTGCCGTTGAACATCCACTTACGACACAAGAACAATCAAACGGGGGAACATTAAACTGGGAAAATAAAATCCAAGCTCCGCTCAAATTCCTCCTCCGATGATGCTCAAATGAAAACGCGATGCGAAATGAGAAAAGATTTGACAGCGCGAGAACGACAAAAATTCGTTGCTCGCCCAAACTGTCAAAACATGCGAGAAATTAGCCCTTTGCTGTTGGGGGCCAAGGGGACTGTCAATGGGAAGTTAGGGTGCACCCAAAATAATTTTGTTTATTGTGATTTTTTCACCATTTTTTCTCGCATAATTCCAGCCCCATGTCAAGGATCGACTTCTAGGGGATCGTTCAAATATTACGTATCACGACAGGGGGAGGGAGGGGGCCTTACATAGTATTACGGTCCACACAAATATTTAAAATTTTCGATACAAAAGCTGTTACGTGGGGGAGGGAGGGAGTCTTACTTACTTTACTTTTGATGCCGCTACGTCCTTCAAAAACATGACCTGTGCCACAATAGTGGTTTCTGCGCTCGTGTACATACACGCAGTCTTCAAGGATCATCATTGCTGCACAGATTTTTTGAAAAGCATGCTTTGAAAATATCAATGCTTCGCGTAGGATTCGCGGCCTTTTCAATTCAATTGCTCCTGTACTAACTTGATCAAAAATAATGCATCATTGATTCAAATCATTTCAAAGCAAACTGCATACTCTAGACAGACCATAGCTAGCATAGAAAAACTCGCTGTGTAGAATAACGGTTTTTCAGCTGAAGGTGGCTGGGTTCAAACATCCTGTCGATTTCCTTGACGTCCCTGGGCATAGAATATCTCCCATAGATTATCACCCTTATTCTTGTTTACGGCGTATTGAATCTTATTCGTTTCGAATCCATGTCCCATCTGATTTGCTGGCGTAAACGGGAATGCAAATCGATTTTCGATCAAAAGTATACCTAGGTGAAAACTAATAATTTCTTTGAGTACCAGAAATCGTTTAAATGCTATATCTACGAAAAAAACGATTCGAAAAAAGTTAGGTTCAAAATGTAAAATTCATATGTTAAAAACTTCAATGGTCAAACTTGACCATCCGGGCATAACGGAATTTGTTTGTTTGGTTAAATGGACTTAGAAAGGGAAACTTTTGATTCGTTTTTTCAATTGCATGTGAGAATAGAGGCGCGTATTATATGTAAAACAATTTTTTCCATGATATTTTCATTTGGTAGATCTTTTTCAGACATTCCAAGAACATTTTTATTGCCACAAAACATAGGATAAAATATTGTGAAGTAATGCATAACAGAGTGTTGAAGATCAGGGTCCGTATAATATAGCCCTGTTCTGAACGGTGCAATAATAGTTGGGCTCCGATGATCATGCCTCCCACAGCGCTACAGTGGTGGTGTTCCTGTTCGATCATGACGCCAATGACAGTGCCAATGATAAAATATCATGCCATTTCCGTAGGAAAAGACTAAGGAAACTGATTGTGGCTCGTAATAAAAAGATGATTGCATTAACGTTTATATAGAATACTTGAGCAAATTCAACTGATACTCAATAACAGGTATAGTAGTGCGTAGAGCAACATCCATTAGATGAATTGAATTCTGAATAACTTTGTAACACACAACATCGTGTACCATTTTGATAAATATTATCACTTGTTAACCATTGACGCGCACTTCGTGAATTCGCGATGAAAAGAAAACAGTGTTGCGTTGCTAGGCCTACCAGCAAAGCTTGTTATCCCTCTGCAGCTTAGTCTACCTTGTTGAATGAGTCACAAATGATTCAGAAAAATGATGCAGTATTTTCACCGAAATGTAGGATCAATCAAAGCCTTGTTGGATTGAAAAATAAGGATCGTGCATTCTCTTTCTCGTTGTTTTATGAATCAATCAACGCAAAGCAAAGGCAAATTTGAAGACTGCATACACGTTACATGTCACCAACACTACTTAAAGAGTGCTGGTGGAAAATATAAACAAAGATCAGCTGTTCCCAGCAAAATCAAACGGCAGTATTTTCAACCGCCAATTTGCGTATGTGTTCGTGACACCGCTCGGCGAGAGCTCAATCACAGAAACAGACGTCACACTCTCATCGCTGTCCATCGACCAACTTTTTAACGATCGATTCAGTAGGTGGTCAATCGACCACCTCAGCGCTCGCGTCGTTTTTGTTCTTGTTTGACGTTCTACACCAAAGACAAATTAAAGACCCCGATGTCCCTTTGCAGTTGCCCAAAATTTTATGTCTCATAAGGTAATCTAGAATGCCGTGAAAACGTGTACTGCGATCTAATCAAACTTGGGTACCTTTTGTACTACCGAGGGACCAAATGCAGTACTAGAAGTGGTACACAATCTGAGCCCGAGTGTGACGGACCTGTTTACACACTACCGGCCACCTGTTGGTCCATCGGCCAACTACAGTGTTTTTTGCATTGGCGTACATGATTTTGCGACTATGATTTTGATCGAGATTTGTTCTAAGTGTTACGTCTGTTTCTCTGTGGCCTGGGTCTATGCCGATTGTACATTGTACACTGAAATCAAACCTCCATTATATTTTATGTGCGGAAACGCAGATAGATGCTGATTTTTTGCTTCGAATTTAATTTTATGTGTCGCATATAAATCTTACTAGATAACAATAAAATAAAATGTCAATGCACATATTCTTCACTTGTGTTCTAATACTTTTTAAAGGCGAGATTGTTACAACCTAGTACTTAGGGTGCAAATTGAATTCTAGAAAACAAACTCGTAGAGTCACGGGAAGAAAACATGTCGTCGTTGCTCAAATGTTCTCTTCAAACGATTGACGCGACGGATTGTGGACCTTCGTTAATATTTGTCTGTGGTTAGACTGTAAGGTAAGTTTCTATAAGTGAAAATGTTAAAAAAAAACTCATTCACGAATTAGCCAATTCTTTTATTCCAGAGATTCTGAATAAGAGACTGCACCAGGTCCAAATTCTGCGACGGTGGACGACATGGATTACAGTGAAATCAGTGCCACGCTTAACCCTTTGGGGCCGGCGCGGTCATATATGACCGCAGTACAAAAAAGGCTGTAAAAAAAGAATCAATGAACAAATGTATATACTGTCTTCGGCAAAGTTGTCCCAAATATACTCTTTTACAGAGAAAAATATGAAGTATATGCCTTTATGACCTAATTGACAACCTAGAACATCCTGAACATCCTGAAGTTTGGAAAATTGAACTACAAGTACAATACGAAGCATGAAATGCTGTTTGTGAACATAAATGATGTTCAGGCTAGATAATACAGAATTACTTTTTTAACGAAAACACTATTTCACTTGCTTTGCTATATCCTGGGATGTTCTAGGACGTCCAAACTGTCCTGAAGCACACTCTTTAAAATCTACAACCGTAACAGTAATTGTTTGGGTTAAAACAATAACATTACAAATTCAAATAGAATCTACCAACCTCTGAGAATCTCAAGAGCTATTTCAAGGAACGTTTGGGATATTCCAGGCCCTCCAAGTTACCCTGGAGTTCAGAACTTCAGGTCTACACTTGTTCCAGTAGTTATTCTCGCTAAACTGAGTGAAGTTATTTAATCTACAATGTTTACTGAACTTTGTCACGGATCAAAAGGCTACTTCAAGAAACGTTTGAGGTATTCCAGGCCCTCCAAATTACCCTGGAAATCTGAATTTCATGTCTGCATTTATTCCAGTAGTATTTCTTGCTAAACTGGGTGAAGTTATATAATCTACCATGTTCACTGAACTTTCGCACGTATCAATAGGATGTTTTAAAGAACGTTTGGGGTTATTCCGGGCCCTCCAAATTACCTGAAGTTCAGAACTTCAGGGCTACACTTATTCCAGAAATTTATCTCGCTAAACTGAGTGAATTTATAAAATCTTTCCTGATCACTAAACCTTCTCATGCATCAATAGGCTGTTTCAAGGAACGTTTGGGATATTATAGGTGCTCCAAATTACCCTGGAGTTCAGAACTTCAGGTCTACACTTATTCCAGTATTTTTCTTGCTAAACTGAGTAAAGATATATAACTTATCAAGTTTACTGAACCTTGTCACGGATCAATAGGCTAATTCAAGGAACGTTTGGGGTATTCTAGGCCCTCCAAATTACCCTAGTGTTCGTAACTTCAGGTTTACATTTGTTTCAGTAATTTATCTCACTAAACTGAGTGAAGTTATATAATCTAACATGCTCACTAAACCATCTCATGGATCAATAAGCTCTTTCACGGAACGTTTGGGATATTCAGGCCCTCCAAATTACCCTGGAGTTTCAGAACTTCAGGTCTGCACTTGTTCAAGTAATTTATCTCGCTAAACTGAGTGAAGTTATAAAATCTAACATGTTCACTGAATTTTCTCACGGATCAATTAGCTGTTTCAAGGAACGTTTGGGGTATTCCGAGCCACCCAGATTACCCCGGAGTTCAGAAATTCAGATCTACAATTGTTATAGTAATTTTTCTTACTAAACGATGAAGTTATTTAATGTTCACTGAGCTTTCTCACGAATCAAAAATATATTTCAAGGAACGTTTGGAGTATTCCAGGCCCTCCAAATTACCCTGGAGTTCAGAACTACAGGTCTTCACTTGTTCCAGTAATTTTTCTTTCAAAACTGAGTGAAGTTATATAATCTACTATGTTGACTGAACCTTCTCATGGATCAATATGCTGTTTCAAGGAACGATTGAGGTATGCAGATCCTTCAAAATTTCCCCAGGACTTCAGAACTTCAGGTCTACTATTTTTCCAGTAATATTTCCTTCTAAACTGAGTGAAGTTATATAATCTACCATGTTCACTGAACCTTCTCACAGACCAATTGGCTATTTCAAGGAACGTTGGTGATATTCCAGGCCCTCCAATTTACCCTGGAGTTCAAAACTTCAGGTCCACCCTTGTTCCAGTAACTTTTCTCGCTAAAATGATCAAAGCTTTCCCTTTGGGGGCGGCACGGTCATTTATGACCGCAGTCGGAAAATGGCTGTATAAAAAGAACCAATGAATAAAATTTACTGTCTTCGGAAAAGTCCTTGCAAATATACTTCCCTGTCAGGGAAACATTTAGGTTTATGCCTTAATGTCCTACTTGGCAACCTAGAACATCCTGAACATGCAGAAGTCTGACAAATAGAATAATTAGTATAAAAGTAGCTTAAAACCCTTTTGTAAATACAATTGATGTTCGTACTTGGTAATACATACCTATAATGTCAAGAAAAACGCTGCTTTACATGCCTTTTTATGTCCTGGGATATTCTACGACGTTCAGACTATCCCGAAGCTCAATTCTCGAAATTTACAGCAGTAGTTGCTTGCGCTAGAAATAATCAGCGATGTCAGATTTTCTTTGGAAATCATTCCGTAGACGAAAAGTGATAAACGGGGGAAGAGATCCCCGGCATTGCAATTCCGTAGATTTCCGTTGGAAAAATCCGTAAATTACCGTAGAATAATGAGAATTTCCGTAGCTTTCTGTAGAAAATATACATTTTCCGTAGAATTATCTTACGGATCCGTAGAAAGTGCTCAATTCCGTAGATCTACTGAAATTTCCGTAGATCTGGCAACGCTGCAAATAATAATATTTTCAACTCTAACGGAATATATTGACCTCTGAGAATCTCAATAGCTTTTCCAAAACTACCCAAGTAACCATAAGCACTAATAATAAGCCCTTTATCAGCATCATAGATGCGTACATGCAATATAATAGCACCACAAATGCTTACACACCTTATAATAGCACTTCCGCTGCATAGAAACCCTATTACAGCATCATTAATGCTTCTAAGCCTGATGCCTACAGGCATTAAATAAGCACTATATTGGCTTTATATTCGAATACAGGGCATGTTTAAATGCCATCCAGTGTTTTGACAGATATACCACGTGCTTTGTGTTTGCATATAGTGGTAAGAGGGAGTCAAACATAAATCTTCTCACTACTACAATTGCAGGTTTTATGACGGGGAAAAGTGATGGTTTAAATTGGTTTTTTGCCGAGATTCAGCAATATTTTACCGAGATTCGGCTGTTGGATTCTCGGCAATCCGTTTTACCGAAGTCGATTTCGGAAATTAAGTGTGTAAACGACCTAAGGTAGTGAAGACAGTCGAGGAACTGAAGAAAGTATGGGTTCACATGCAAAAAACGGTTGATTCACAGGTTGTGCAGAATCTCATGGCAGGAGTTAAGGCCAAGGTGTGGGCATTTCCGTATGGACTGTTAATAAAATACGAGTAAAATGGTAAAATGAAGTTTAATAGTTATTTCTCAATCCCTGAAAATTTGATGGCAATCGGATGAAAACTCGAATTTTGCAAATCAATTTTGTGTGTGGCAATTTCATCGTGACACCCTTTATCTTCGTGCCTGCCACACTGTGGAAGTACTCAAAGAACACTAAGCTGAGGAGCAGGCTTTGTCCCAGTGGGGACGTTACGCCAAGAAGAAGAAGAAGAATCTACCAGGTTCACTGAACTTTCCGTGTGATCAAATGGTATTGCTAAATACTTTTGAGATACTCAGGGTCATCCGCAATGCCCTGCAGCAGTCCCTGAAATCTACAGTCGTAGCCTAGTTCGTAACAGCAGTTGTTTTCGCTTACATAACCAATCGAAATCTGTGAACCTGGGGGTCGGCTCTGGTCGCATGGTTTGCTGCTAGGGTTTGATTACATCAATAAAGAGGAGTAAATATCAATAGAATGATTCGTTTATAAGGATTCAAATTCATCGTTAAACGCATGTACCATGAGCTTCTCAGAGTATTACGTCTGTTTGTCTGTGACAGTACAGTAGTGACGCCTCTACACGGATAATCGTGTTGCCACGATTGCAAAAAAGAAGTAGAGCTCGAGATTTGTATGACGATTACCGGATCTTTTCGTAAAGGAAAGAGTCTTGACTTCCTTGGGCACAGAGTATGGCGCATGCCTGCCACACGATATATCCATGCAAAAAGGTCATTAGCTGAGAAAGATCTCAGGTAATAAATGTGGAAGTGCTAAACTAACACTAAGCTGAGAAGCCAGCTTCCTTCCAGTGGGAACGATATGTCAAGAAAAAAGAAGATTCGTCGACAAACACATACATTCAAAACGTGTTTCTACTCGTTTACGCATTTAGACTCTACTGACGTTTTCACAAATAGTTCTCAAACAAAAGGTGAAAAGCAGGGGTTGAAAATAGTATATTTTTACGTGACATAATTTATGGATGCTTCCCAATAGATGTCGCTAATTATTACTGGAAACTTTGTCGAATACACCATGTTTCGGAAGTGCTTTGTTTCGTGGTTATAATTTATTACCACTAAATCCTGACTTCCATCGCGTTGTAACTCTTATGTACTGAACATCCCGACAAGTTAGATAATCTAGAACATTCGAAATGATCTGATAATATTGGTTGAACACTCGGAAGGTTCAGAATATACGGTAGATTACAGGTTCATCACTTTGTATGATGACAAGGTTGTTATTACAAGCATAGACTTCAGTTATGAACTCAAGAGCAGTTTGGAAGACCTAGCACCTCCCAAAAAAATATTTGTCATCATTTCTTGTTATGTTTAGCATTTTGAGCACCAAAACTATTCGAGTGTACGAAGGTACGGTGCTGCCATCTGGGAAAAGTTTGCTCGATGCGTGAAGCGTCGAAAATTTTACCCGGCATGGTATAGGAAGCGAAATTTCAAATGCTCATATAAAATTAACAACAATAGTTATTTAAAATCTTTTCAGTATATGTTGATATACTTTTGATGGGCTACATATAGCATATAACTTTGAGTTTTATATATTTTTTTCTCAATATGCTGCTGATTCTATAGTGATCAATAGTCTAACCCCGTACACTTAACAGAATTTAATTAAAAAGTGTTTTGAATTTTTTAGAAGCATTTGAAAATTGACTTCCTATGCTTTGCCATGTAAAATAATCGGAGCTTCACGCATAGGGTCAACTGTGGTAATTACCTTCGTAGACGCGAATTGAAAGGCGTTCAAAAAACTGTATAATAGTTCTTAAACAAATCAGACCCCAAAGGTTAATATGACAGTTCGTCGCTGTTCCAATTTGACATTGACGCCACTCTTATATCCACTCTGGGTAAAATATATAAATAAGCTCACTTTTGGTTAATAAGTTTTTCCGTGAAAAGGGCTGACTTAAAATACATTTTTGTTTTCATTCTTTGTTTTTTTATCATCATATTTTAAAGTTGTCTTTCTCCCTCGCACCTACGAAAAATTTCGTTCGAAACTGTCAACGATTGTGAGAAACAAGCAAAACTTTAATATTCCCCTCTCTCTTGCTCTCAAACAAAACCCATGGAAACATCAACAGCTTTAAAGCCCCAACTTGTAAATATTAGCTGTGTTCAACGAGCTGCTCGAACTTGGTTGCAACCACTTTGCGAGTCAGCTTTTGGTGTTCATTGAGCCACTCCAACCTACTTCGAGTCGCTCGGTTTGTGTTCATTGAGCCGAGTCCAACCAACTCCGAGTCGCTCGAAACAGGTTGGAAGCTAGAGTCCGAGCTAGTTCAACCAGCTCGCAGTAGCTCGTGTTTTTGACGTTTAAAACGTAAACATTGAGAAAAAAAGCAAAATTCCGAAGCGATACGGATGTTAAGTGCGCGAATTTTTTTTCACGTGGAATTCCGGTAAATTAGTAAAAAGAGTAAAAGAGCGTTCATTGAGAAAGCAGCTTGGAGTTGCTCGAAGTAGCTTTGACAGTTATTTGTTGACAAAAAATACGAGCTAGTACAACCAACCCGAGCAAGTTCGATCAAAGTCATTGAACACAGCTATTGTGAGTGAATGTAACAAGGATTCGGTAATCGTCCAGCGCGATTTTAAAACTTTATTTTTTCCGGTTCGATTGCGCGTTACATTCAGCCAAAATGCAACTGCTGAAAACCCCCCGGTGGTTATTTGGTGCACGAGCATCGTTTAGTTCCAAGTCGAAATTCGTACCAGCTCACGAACCCGCCTTGGAAAGTGATCTTCATCGGCTGGAGAAATTTTCGAGGATAAACCACACATTCTGGTGCTGACCGGAGCCGGGATCTCTACGGAGTCAGGTTGGACTTGAAATCGAATTCTTAGCTCGTACCCTTAACTTTAAAAATATGACCATTTTACAAGGTGATGGTTAGTCGCAGAAAATATGATTGAGCAATAAACTTAAAATTTTGTATTTTGAATCACAAGCTTATGAGCTGTGAATAATTTGTAATTGTAATTGCTCAATCCACACCCTGGCAGACAATTATCCGCCAATCTAGACACGGGCTGGGTGAGGACCTACGAAGCCTCCCCCGTTAACATGTCCTATACCGTTTAGCACACCGGGTTCTTCCACAAGCAGGCGAATAAAAGCGGTCCCACAAGTTTCAGATACATTAAATAGATATAGTCCCTCTGCCACTAAACCGAAAAAGCGCCTCCACCTCATCACCAGCACTGCCCATCCCGCACACCAAACAAAATGTCGGAAGTAGCGTGCCGTGTAGCACATCAGATGTTCTACAGAGCACACCACCTCCGACACCATGCTCAACGTACAGCAAAGCAGCGCTAATAAAAGCGGAATGCGCCATTCGATTCAGTACCAGAGGGACTATAAATGTAACGAAGAGGAAATGAAAAGATAGTAGAAATGGTTTGGCTGTTGGATTGCTGGAACGAGAAGAAAGAAATAAAGTTATTACGTTAAAACGTGATTTTTATAGTTGAATAAATGTATCGATAGTTTCTCATCTGTTTCTTTTCCGTATCGTAGTTCCGTCGATTCTATCCACCTCGAGTTTTGTCGACTCAGCTCGGGCAATGAGGACCGTGATGAAATGAAAAATATAAAAATATAAAAATATGAGCATTAGTGTTTATCTATTATTTAATGTTTCTCATTTGCTTTCAAATACCTAAGTAACATGTGAACTCTGCCTCTATTAGAAAATTCTAATAAATCATAATTTATTCTCCTCCACTTTCCCTAACACAAAGTATTCCTATTTAATAAGACAAGTGCAAAAGCACAAATAAAAGTGTGAGACGCATCGAATCATGTTGATGCCCTCAGAGCACTCATTCTTCGATTGCGAAATATGAGTCCGCTGAAAACACCGACCCGACTCGAAGCAATCGCGCACCTCTACCGGCACCTCCGCACATGTAAAAACTTCTGCGATAATCCTGTGGTGTGAAAGAATGCGCAATATTATTTTGATTTCAATCCTAACTTCATGACCGTAGGCTCTACACGCAGAAGAATATCTGTATGTTAAGATTACAATCCTGTCAATTACTTTTACTTACGCACAAATAGTTGTTTCGAAATAAAATTAACTTACGCTAACACTAAATTGACGTCAAATCAAATACACACACTTCTTTGATTGAGCTATCCACTTGTACTTATAAGGCAACTTCACCGGTGGTCTATTTTTTGTTCCAAATATATTCCAAAAATGGACCTGTCAAAATTAATTAGACCAGTAAAAATAGACCAAACCACACGAGCATGCACCGGTGTTGTATTTTTTTTCCGATCCATTTCGAACGTGATCACAAAAACAAACATGTTGGGATGATTGAACAAAGTGAAATTCCAGCTGAATCCCTGGAGGGATTTCTGTAGAAATTAAGAGTTCATCATCCTGGGATTCTTGGCGTGTAGTGGAACTTATCGAATAATTTCCGGAGAACTCTAACCTAGGAGACGGACTTAGGAATTCTCGATGGAACTCCCGATAAGAATTTTTGAGGAACTCCTGGGTAGAATTCGGTAGAAAACTGCCAGCGGGTTTCTTGGAGTAACTCGCAGGGAAATTCCTGAAGGTACGGTTGAATTCTTGAATAAACTACGGAAAAATTCCGGGAAAAAACTCCGGAGCTTTGGTGAATTTCCAGTGGAACTCCCACTTATTCCCGAATGGAGAAATTTCGAGGCATTCTCGGTGGAGTTCCGAAGGAATTCCAGGCGGAGTCCTGAACGAAATGCTACTGGAATTCCCTGAAAAATTCCTGGAGAAAATGTCCGGAAGAGTTCTTGGGGATAACTTCGGAGAAATTCTTGAAATTTCCGAAGAAATTCCTGGAGGAAATACAGAAGGAATTTCTTAATGAAATTTCCCAAAAAAACGTATTGGATTGCAATCGATTCGGATTTAGATTGGATTTGGATTGAATTTGGATTGATTTGGATTTGATTGGATTTGGTTTGGATTTGGATTGGATTTAGATTTGATTTAGATTTGATTTGAATTGGATTGGAACAGGATTTTAAATGAATTTGGATTGGATCGAAATTGAAATGGACTTGAATTTGATATGGATTGGATTTTGATGGGATTTAATTGGATTTGGATGGTGTCGGATTGAAATGGATTCGGAATTAGATTGGATTTGGATTGGATTTGGACTGAATTTGATTGAATTTGGATTGGATTTGGATTGGATTAGATTTGGAATAAATTGGATTGGGTTGGAACTGGATTTTGATTGAATTCGAATCGGATAGATGTAGAAATGGACTAGAATTTGATATGGATTGAATTTTGGTGAAATTTGGCTTGGCTTTGGAATGGATTTGGATTGGTGTTGGATTGAAATGGATTCGGATTGGCTTTTGATGGAATTTGGGTTGAATCGATGTTGAAATGGACTCGAATTTGACATGGATTGGGTTTTGATGAAATTTGGCATGGATTTCGATTGGATTTGAACTGTATTTGGATTGGTATTGGATTGAAATTGATTTCGATTGGTTTGGATTGAAATGGATTCGAACTGGATTTTGATGGGATTTTGATTGAATTGGATTGGTTTTTGGATTGGAATGGATTGGATTAGATTTGGATTTAGATTCGGATTGGGTTTGGATTGGATTGGATTTGATTTTGTTTGGACTAAATTTGGATTGGACTTGAGCGGCTTAACTCGAAAGTAATGGATAAAGAACTTTTGTCTGACATAAAAATGAGATGGTTAGTGAGAGTAAACATCCCTGGAGAAATTTCTTAAGGAAAATTTTAGGAGGAATTCCTGTAGTAAATCCCCGGAAGAATTTCTGGACGAAATCCCCAGAGGAATTCTTGGATGAAATCCCCTGAGGGATCACCAGAGGAAATCCCCGGAGAGATTCTTGAAATTTCCGAAAGAAATCCCCGAGGAATATATAGAGAAAACCCCGGAGGAAATCCTGAAGAAATTTCTGGAGTAAATTTCCGAAGAAATTTCTGGTTCTCCAGGGAAATTCTGGAGGAAATCTCCGGATAAAATCTCTGAAAAAAAAACGAAGGAAATTCTGGGGAAAATCCTCGAGGGATATCTTGGAAAAAATCTCCGGAATAATTCCTGGAGAAAATCGCCTGAATATAAAAGGCTTCTAGAGGAGTTCCTGCAAGAAATTCAGGAATTCCGAGGAAGTTCCGAGAAACTCCTGGAGAAAAACTCCAGATAAATTCTCTGAAAAATAATCGAAGGAATCTCTGGAGAAAATCGCCGGAGATATTTCTTAATAAAATCTTTGGAATTATTCCTGTAGGAAATCCCCGGAAGAAATCTCCAGAGGAATTCTTGGACGAAACACCCTGAGGTATTACCAGAGAAAATCCTCGGTAAAGTTGTCAAAATTTTTCGGGGGAATTCCCTGGAGGAATTTCTGGAGAACAACTCCGGAGGATATCCTGAATAATTCCTGGAGTAAATTTCCGGAAAGTTCTTGAAATTTCGGAGGAAATCCCCGGAGTAATTTCTGGTGGAATTTCCAGAAAAAAAACCCCGGAGAAAAATCCTGAAGAAATTCCTGGAATAAGTTTCCTGAGGAATTCCTGGTTCAATTCCCAGGGAAATTCTGGAGGAATCTCGAGATAAAATCTCTAAAAAAACGAAGGAATTTCTGGGTAAAATCCTCGGAGGAATTTCTTTATATCCCTGGAGGAATTGCTATTGGAAATCTCCTGAGGAATTTCGGAAGAAATTCTCCGGAGAATATCTTGGAAAAAATCTCCGGAATAATTCCTGGAGCAAATCGCCAGAATATATAAAAGGCCTCTAAGAAGTTCCTGCAAGAAATCTCCAGAGAAATTTATGGAGGAAGTTCTGGAGAAAAACTCCAGATAAATTTCTTTGGAAAAATCACCGAAGGAATCTCTGGAGAAAATCCCGGAGGAATTTCTTAAGGAAATCTCAGGAGGAATTCCTGTAAGAAATCCCCGGAAGAATTTCTGGAAAAATCCCCAGAGGAATTCTTGGACGAAATACTCTGTGGGATCACCAGAGAAAATCCCCGGAAAGATTCTTGAAATTTCTTAATATCCCTGGAGGAATTGCTATTGGAAATCCCCTTAGTATTCCTGAAGAAATACCCGGAAGATATATTGGAAAAAATCTTCGGAATAATTCCTGGAGCAAATCGCCAGAATATGAAAGGCCTCTAGAGGAGTTCCTGCAAGAAATCCCTGGAAGAAATCCAGGAATTCGGAGGAAGTGCCGGAGAAACTCCTGGAAAAAAACTCCAGATAATTCTCTGGAAAATTCACCGAAGAAATCTCTGGAGAAAATCGCCGAGGAATTTCTTAATAAAATATTCGGAATGATTCCTGTAGGAAATCCCGGAAGAATTTCTGGAAGAAATCCTCAGAGGAATTCTTGGACGAAATACCCTGTGCATTACCAGTGAAAATCCTCGGTAAAGTTCTTGAAATTTCCGGAGGGATTTCTAGAGAACACTCCCGAGAAATCCTGAAGAAATTTCTGTAGTAAATTTCCGAAGAAATTCCCGGTTCAAGTCTCCAGGAAATTCTGGAGAATCTCCGAATAAAATCTTTGAAAAAAAAATACGAAGGAATTTCTAGAGAAAATTCTCGAGAATTTCTTAATATCCCTGGCGAATTAGTATTGAAATCCACCGAGAAATCCTCTATAAGAGTTCCTGCAAGAAATCCCAGAAGAAAATCCTCCGGACGCAGTTCCGGAAACTCCTGGAGAAAAACTCCAGATAAATTCTTTGGAAAAATCACCGATGGAATCTCTGGAGAAAATCCCCGGAGAAATGTCTAAAGGAAATCTCAGGAGGAATTCCTGTAGTAAATCCCCGTAAGAATTTCAGGACGAAATCCCCAGAGGAATTCTTGGACGGAATCCCCAGAGGAATTCTTCTACGAAATCCCCAGAGTAATTCTTGGACGAAATTTAGTGAGGGATTACCAGAGACATTCTCCGGTAATGGTCATGCACAAATTACGTCACGCTCCAAGGGGGGGGGGAGGTGGTTGAGCCAAGTGTGACAAGCCTTACAAATTTTTCGGAGGACTCATACAAAAAGTGTGACAAAGGGGGGGAGGGGGTCGAGAAAGTTGAAATTTAGCGCGACATAATTTATGTACCATCCCTAAAGTTGTTGAAATTTCCGGAGGAAATCCCCGGAGGAATTTCCAGAGAAAACCCCCGGAGAATATCCTGGAAAAATTTCTGGAGTAAATTTCCGGAGAAATTCCTGGTTCAATTCTCCAGGGAAATTCTGGAGGAATCTCCGGATAAAATCTCTGAAAAAAATACGAAGGAATTTCTGGAGAAAATCCTCGGAGGAATTTCCTAATATCCCTGGAGAAATTGCTATTGGAAATCCCCTGAGGAATTTCTGAAGAAATTACCCGGAGGATATCTTGGAAGAAATCTCCAGAATAATTTCTGGAGCGAATCGCCAGAATATATAAAAGGCCTCTAGAGGAGTTCCTGCAAGAAATCTCCGGAGAAATTCAGGGAGGAAGTTCTGGAGAAATTCCCAGAGAAAAACTCCAGATATATTCTCTTGAAAATTCACCGAAGGAATCTCTGGAGAAAGTCCCCGGAGGAATTTCTTAAGGATATCTCAGGAGCAATTCCTGTAGGAAATCCTCGGAAGAATTTCTGGACGAAATCCCCAGAGGAATTCTTGGACGAAATCCCCTAAGGGATCACCAGAGAAAATCCCTGGAGGAATATCTAGAGAAAACCCCCGAAGGGAATCCTGAAGAAATTCCTGGAGTAAATTTCCGAAGAAATTCCTGGAGTAAATTTCCGAAGAAATTCCTATAGTAAATTTCCGAAGAAATTCCTGGTTCAACTCACCAGGGAAATTTTGGAGGAAATCTCCGGATAAAATCTCTGAAAAAAAAAATCTGAGGAAAATCCTCGGAGGAATTTCTTAATATCCCTGGAGGAATTGCTATTGGAAATCCCCTTAGGAATTCCTGAAGAAATTCTCCAGAGGATATCTTGGAAAAAATCTCCGGAATAATTCCTGGAGCAAATCGCCAGTATATAAAAGGCCTCTAGAGGAGTTCCTGCAAGAAACCAAACCCCTGGAAGAAATCCAGGAGTCCGGAGGAAGTTCTGGAGAAACTCCTGGAGAAAAACTTCAGATAAATTCTCTGGAAAATACCGAAGGAATCTCTGGAGAAAATCGCCGGAGGAATTTCTTAATAAAATCTTTGGAATTATTCCTGTAGGAAATCCCCGGAAGAATTCTCGGACGAAATACCCTGAGGGATTACCATCCTCGGTAAAGTTCTTGAAATTTCCCGAGAACACCCCCGGAGGAAATCCTGAAGAAATTCCTGTAGTTAATTTTCGAAGAAACTCCTGATTCAAGTCTCCAGGGAATCTCCGGATAAATTCTTGAAAAAATCTCTGGAGAAAATCCCCGGAGGAATTTCTTAGGGAAATCCCAGGAGGAATTCTGGACGAAATCCCCAGAGAAATTCTTAGAAGGAATCTCCAGAGGAATTCTTGGACGAAATTCAGTAAGGGATTACCAGAGAAAATCCCCGGTAAAGTTGAAATTTCCGGAGGAAATCTCCGGAGGAATTTCTGGCGAAATTTCCAGAGACAACCCCCGAAGGAAATCGTGGAGTGGATTTCCGGAGAAATTCCTGGTTCAATTCTCCAGGGAAATTCTGGAGGAATCTCCGGATAAAATCTCTAAAAATATATATGAAGGAATTTCTGGAGAAAATCCTCGGAGGAATTTCCTAATATCCCTGGAGGAATTGTTATTGGAAATCCCCTGAGGAATTTCTGAAGAAATTCCCCGGAGAATATCTTGGAAGAAATCTCCAAAATAATTTCTGGAGCAAATCGCCAGAATATAAAAGGTCTCTAGAGGAGTTCCTGCAAGAAATCCCTGAAAGAAATCTCCGGAGAAATGCATGGACTCTGGAGAAAATCTCCAGATAAAATCACTGGAAAATCACCGAAGGAATCTCTGGAGAAAATCCCTGGAGAAATTTCTTAAGGAAATCTCAGGAGGAATTCCTGTAGGAAATCCTCGGAAGAATTTCTGGACGAAACCCCAGAGGAATTCTTGGACGATATCCCCTGAATGATCACCGGGAAAAATCTCTGGAAAGATTCTTGAAATTTCCGAAGGAAATCCCCGGAGGAATATCTGGAGAAAACCCCCGGAGGAAATCCTGAAGAAATTCCTGGAGTAAATTTCCGAAGAAATTCCTGGTACAACTCACTAGTGAAATTTTGGAGGAAATCTCCGGATAAAATCTCTGAAAAAAAAACACGAAGGAAATTCTGGGGAAAATCCTCGGATAAACTTCTTAATATCCCTGAAGGAATTGCTATTGGAAATCCCCTGAGGAATTCCTGAAGAAATTCCCCGGAGAATATCTTTGAAAAAATCTCCGGAATAATTCCTGGAGCAAATCGCCAGAATATAAAATACCTCTAGAGGAGTTCCTGCAAAGAAACCCTGGAAAAAAACCTTCTTAATAAAATCTTCGAAATTATTCCTGTAGGAAATCCCCGGAAGAACTTCTGGATGAAATCCCCAGAAGAATTTTTGGATGAATTCCCCAGAAGAATTCTTGGACGAAATCCCCTGAGGGATCACCAGAGAAAATCCCCGGTAAAGTTCTTGAAATTTCCGGAGGAAACCCCGGAGGAATTTCTGGCGGAATTTCTAGAGGAAACCCCCGGAGAAAATCCTGAAGAAATTCCTATAGTAAATTTCCGAAGAAATTCCTGGTTCAATTCTCATGGGAATTTTTGGAGTAAATCTCCGGATAAAATTTCTGATAAAAAACACGAAGAAATTTCTAGAGAAAATCCTCGGAAAAACTTCTTAATATCCCTGGAGGAATTGCTATTGGAAATCCCCGGAGGATATCTTGGAAAAAAAATCTCCGGATTTATTCCTGGAGCAAATCGCCAGAATATAAAAGCCCTCCAGAGGACTAAAGAAACCCCCCGGAAAAAGTCCCTATATCACTGAAAGAATTCCTGGGCTAAATCCCCGGAAGAATTCCTGGACGGATTTCTTTGAAAAAATCTCTGAAGGAAATCCAAGGAGGAATTACTGGAGTAAATCTCCTGAGAAACTCCTGGTGCAATTCCCAGAAAAATTCCGGAGAAATTCTCTGAAAAATTTCCAAGGAATTTCTTGAGAAAATCCCGTGAGAAATTTCTTAATGAAATATCCGGAGAATCTGGACGAAATCCCCAGAAGAATTTCAGAACTAAATCCCCAGAGGGATTTCTGGACGAAATTCCCAGAGGAATTGCTTTTGGAAAGCCCCTGAGGAATTCCTGGAGAAAATCCTCTGAGGAATTCCTAGAGGTATTCCAGGATTAATTCCTGGAGCATTTGGTCAGAGGAGTTTCTGGAGGAAATTATGGGAGAAACTGCTACTGAAAATCTCCTGAGGAATTCCTGACAAAAATCCCCGAGTTCTTGGGAATATCCCCGGAGGAATCTTTTAAATCTCCGGAGGAATCCCTGGAGGAAATCTCAGGAGACATTCTTTGTGCAAATTCCCAGAAAAATTCCTGGAGAAAAACTCCGGAAAAATTCTCTAAAAATATCTCCGAAGAAATTTCTGAAGAAAAACCCCACAGAAATTGCTTAATGAAATCCCCGGTGGAATTCTAGGAGAAAATCCCCGGTGAAATTCTTGGAGGATATCTTCGGATGAATTTTTGGACGAAATCCCTGGAGGGATTCTTGGTAAAATTCACCGGAGGAATTCCTGGAGCTAATTCCCGGAAGAATTGATGGAGGCAATCTTCGGAGCAATTTATGGAGAACGTCCCCGGTGGTGCTTCTGGCGCAATCTCGCCCCTTGGTGCGGGCGCACTGAATGCATGTAGATGTGCCTTCCACAGTCTTGTTGGCGTTGATCATGATCTGCAGCAGTTGGATCTTGCTCGGGAGTGTCTCAAGGCGACACACAAGTTGAGGAATGTTTCCGAATATGCACCGCGACGCGATGGCCAGGCAGCTGTGAATGTACTCTTCGTTGAATGATTGGCCCATTTTGGTAGAGATTCCATTTCCGTTTGCAGCGTGCTGATGATTAGCCTCATGCTGGTCGTTCAGTGCACTCGAAAAGTGCCGGATTTTCAGGAACCCATTCAGCTGAAGATCAGGAGGTGCGACCAGTTGGCCTTTTTCTTAATTAAGGTACACCAAAAAGCGAAAAGAACACCGCATTCCGAGAGGCATCCGTTTCAGGTCGAAAGTCACTAGCTTGAACTCATCAATTGGAGACAGCCGTGGAGTGACCGCTTGCCGCCGCCTCGCTGGTCCTCCCGGAACACGAATTCCCCAATCAGATCTATTGCGGGAAAGGGAATAAATATTGTAAAAAAACAGCAGCAATTAAATATTGTTCCTATTTTTACTTACCTCAAATGAGTAGGAATGGACCAATGCACGATTTCACTAATTCGACGTTTGAGCGG
>NW_018735409.1:0-26949 GCF_002204515.2 Aedes aegypti
TTCTGAGGATTTTTGTCAAGGATTCTTCAGGAATTCTCGCAAGAGTCATTCCTACAGGAATTCTTCAAGATTTCAATCAAGAGTTCCACTAAGGAGACAAGAGACATCTGAGCATTTTCCGCTGATAATCACTATAGGGATTTCTTGACGTTCTCTTGGTCAAGAAATCCCGTGGTTTTTCCAAGCATTCCTTTACAAATTAATATTTTTTTAATTTAAATTCCTTTTCAATTATTTCAAGTATACCTCTTGAGATTGACCTGAGGATTTGTTTTTTTTTTGTATTCATCTTAGAAGTTTGCGAGAATTCCTCAAATAATTGGAAGTCGTTTTGGATTCATCTTTCCGTTTGATTTTATTTTTACAGGAAGTCCTGCCTTGATTCTTCCATTAGAACAAGGAGTTTTCAAGTGATAAAAGCAGTATTTTCTCCAGAAACTCGTTAAGCATTCTTCCAGTTTCTTCTAAATAATTTTGTAAGTTTTCATCTAGAGATTCTTTTACGAGGAGTTTTTCAAAACAATAAAGATGTTAAGGATTTTCGAAATAATTCCAGGAAAATATTTTAACTTCAAAAGAATTTTTGCATGTTTTTTTGTTTTATTTCAAGGTATATTCCAATATTTCCACTAAGAATATCTCAAAGAGAATCGCTGAGAAATCCTCATAAAACAATATAAATAATATAATCAAACATTTTATCTTGATTGTCTCTGGGATCCCTTTAAAAAAGCACAACAAATATTTTTTCCGTGATTTTCGCAATATTAGAATCTTAGAAATTTGTCCAGAGATTTCAGCCGATAGCTTTAAATCTTTCAATCACGATTTTTTTTCCAAATGTTTGAAAAAAATTGAAGCTGCACATGATTTTGGTATTAAAAGACATATTTTACAAACCTTTATTTGAATTCTGATACGATCGTGAAGCAGTTAATATACACCTTTTTGCTTAATGGAAGGAATTTGATAAAAATTCAATGTTTTTCACAAATTATGCCAACGGCTATATATTGCAAATAACGAATTATGCCAAACGACCGTTATGGCCAAATGGCATTATGCCAAATGACATTATGCCAAACAGCTATGATGCCAAACGACTGTATGCCAAACGGCATTGTGCCATACGGCATTATGCCAAACGGGGTAGACCCCAAGCAGGGACAGTTCGGTTTTGCGATAGATTTTGTCCACGATTTCGCGCGGGTTTGCGTCGCTGGAGATTTTTTTTTTCCTGTTTTGGAGCGTCTTTGCTGGGTAGTGCTTCGTGAAGCCAAAGCAGAACAGTTCGGGTTTTGCGTCGTCCGATAGATTTTGCTCACGGTTTCGCGCGTGTTTTTGTCGCCGGAGATTTTTTTACGCGTATAGTTACTTTTATACAATCCGATGACTCTGGAGGGATCGGTTTTGCTTTTTACTGGCTATTTGAGCAAAAATATTTACTGCACAATCGACAAGCATTTCGCGAAAAACTATTTATACCATAAATAAACTATTGTTTTCTCTTTTGATTGCCGGCATTCAAAAGATTAAATTGAGAACACTTAAACAACAAATGTTTATGTCTATCGCTAGCTTTCTAGGCGAATCCTGACAATATACCTTCCCCAACCTCCAAACTCCGTAGCACTTATGAGGGTGTCGCTGAGTCGGTGGCCTCTCATTAAGTAAGTGCTACATCAACATTTCCTTCCCCAATCCCAAGTTACGGTAAAGATGGGCGTGTCCGGGAATAGTGATATTCATGCTTTTAGTATTCTTGTTTATGATTTGAACAAGGTATACTCCCCTGCCTGTTCCTGAAAGTAGTCAGAATGAGATTATTAAAAAGAAACATGATTGTTGCTAGTATCCAATCTACGAAGCATACCGTAACTACGCTAACGCTATATTTTACTAACCTTAATTTGAGAAACCCTCACATCTACCTCCATCCACCTCCCCAAAACCGCTAGCTATGCCACTGAGATTTAGTTAAATTTAAAGTAGTTTCCTTATTTTACTAAAATAAGGTATCTTTGTTTGACCATAACTTCAGGAATACTCAACAGATTTCAAATCTTTTTTATATGCTTTTGATGCTATTTTAATTATTTTCAAACTTGACATGCAACAAATTGTTATTACTAAGTTATTCAACAAAACTACACCAAAATATGAGTTTTCAACGGAAACCGCCAGATTTTTTTTCAAATTTTTGCAGGTTAAACATTATCACTAAAGCTAAAACTAGTGTTTCTCATTTGTTTAACCTTTGAAAAGGATTTGTGCAATCAATTTTCAAATAATTTTGAAATAAAAATATGTGTACACATGTTAAAAAATATATGCACTATTCAAAGTTGCTTTAGAAACTTTAAATTTTATAGAAAAAGTGCAAATTTCCGGCAAAAAATTTAAAACAATCCCCAAGAAGATATTTTTTTTTAATTTTAAAATTCATGTTTCTATTGTAGTTTTATGTTGAATAACTAAGCCAAAACGATTTTTTTAAATGTGTTGTATGAAAAGTTAGAAAAAAAAATTTGCTTTAAAAACATATAAAAAGATTTGGAATTGGTTGAGTATTTATGAAGTTATGGCCAAACAAAGATTATTTCCTTAGTACAAATGAGGAATAATTTGGATTAAAACTTCTTTTAACTAAGACTAGTTCCGATTTAAGACAAATTTGGTGTTCTACAAAGTTTTCATAAATGTAATTTTGAAGATAATTTGCCAAATATTTCAAAATCGGTTAGAAAATAACGAAGTTATGGTGACTGCACTGAAGGCCATTTATTATAACTTGAAAAGTTTACCTTCAAGACGCTTGCATTACCTTCTAAATCTTAATATTTTTAGCTCAAACTTTGAGGTTTTATTAAATCAAATTTAAATGATTTAAAATTCATAAGAGCATACGAATTTTTGGTTTTAGGAACTTTTGAAAAAAAAAGCCGCACTCTAGAGAGGAGGGTTCAAGCCAAGGACTGACAAGTTAGTTTAAAATGATTTCATCCCGAATGAATTCGTCAAGGAGTCTACTGTATATCATGGTTTAATGTTGGCAATGTCAAATCAATGAATTCAATCGAAGCTACAAACGCTTCACAAAAAAATCAAGACGCCTTCAATAATTCATTTATCGATTTTCAGTAAAAATTATTAAAAGTCGGGTCCGATAAACTTCAATTTGGATTCAATTTCACACATGTTTTCAGTATAGTAGAATAAGTGTATTTCACAGATTCTGAAAATGTCCTATGACATTTATTTGTAACATTATAGCTCCGGAATTGTTGAATTGGAAGAACGACGTTCTATGGAGAGGAAAAAGGGAAGAAAATATGCAATGAAAATGAATAAATATTTGTCATGAAAAATTAAGAAGCAAAACTTACATTTTAAATTACACATAAATCCTATTTTTATTATTTTATAAATTTTCATCATGAAATTTTGACAGAAAATAGATGTATGGGAAAAATATTATGATTGGAAAAAATTATTAATAAAAAAGTTTTTTTTTAAGAAACAACTTAGAAATGAAGATGATCATTATCAAAATAAGAATCTTCAAATTATTCTGAAACATATGATTATCATGATCAGCTCTCTAAGAGTAGCCATTTTAGAATTATTGCAAGTTCAACTTTGCGTTCCTGACCTATTTTTACAAACCAAATTTTCGTGATCCTCTTGGACCAAATTTTTATAATTTTCAACCGATTTATATAATGTTCGACACAACACTATTCCAGTTTCATGACCTGTACTAAGAACGGTCGTTTCCGGATTTACATGGGGTCTGTTCGAACATCATTTAAGCACATTTTCATAAATTATTTTACACGGATAAAATAAAAACTATCCCAGGACAGGTCACGTAAGTTCAATGGTGTTGTGACATTTTTTTATAAATCACATAACATAACAAATTGGAAGTATAGCTTCATAAGTATATTTAGAAAAGTTGTAAGATTTGACGAGATGAACAAGTTTGCTAAAGACAGCTTTTGTGTAGAGTTATTAGATTTTACGATAATAATTTTTTTATGATCGTAAATTTCACTTCAGTAAAATTGTTACTTTTGAACTCGTGATTGGAAAAATCATTTAAAATTAGACAAGTAACAAAAACATGACGGAGTTGATGGTCTAAATCTCGGTTCAACCTCGGGCCAGTTTTTCCTCGTACTTTGTAGTTGTATTCTATCACTTTCTGCTATCTTCCACTCTTAATCTACCACTGGCATAGATGCAGGGAATTTTCCGGTATACTGTGGTCCAATTTTCAATGCAACATTCAATTCCTCCTCTTCCCCTTATTGGTCTGCATTCTCACGTAGCAGGCGCTATTGTTGCCTAAAACCAGAAAATCATCACCACTCATACACTGAGGGTCTGTTATGTTAGTCCCAAGCATTCATCTGGTTAATTCCTTGTGTAAGTGCAGCTGATCTGGCGATACTAGTGTGGCAACCACGGGCGACCAATCAAGCTCAAGCTCATACAAAAACATGTGCCAAACTTACAGCAATCAAAGATTGGTCGTGTTTGTGACTGAGCCGTTTTGACTTGGAATTCGGAGATCGCCAGCAAGCCGGCGCGCGAACATACGTGTTTCAAACCAACTTACCGTGGTCGCATCTCATACAAATGCTGGTCAAAAGTACAATTCTCTCTCAAAACGTTTCAGAAAATGCTAATTATTTGACAAAACATGATTTTTAGAGGTAATTTGATAGAAATTTCCAGTACATTTAACAGAATTTGTTTAAAATAGCACATTTTTTTATTTCAATCAATGAAATCCGTATCCAGATCAAAATCAAATGAAACACCATTGTTTCGATGCCAATTAGAAATTGAATATCGTGGGCAAGCTCGAGGTGGCTTTTGAATATATTCGGGAGCTTATATGGTGAAAAATGCGATATTTATATCAAGGTTGTAATGAACTGGTTCGTAGTGTAACTATAGAATATTTTTCTTATCTTGCACGCAAAAAGCGCAAGTGAAGCCATAGTACATCGAATACTATGGAATATTTGCCACACATTGGGAGATAAAATGATCATTTTTAGAGCGTTTCCCAGATATCTGGCACTACCTTTGAAAGAATACCTTATTTTTGAAGGAGCTAAATGTTACACACTTCTTGACATACTCAAATGGTAAACATGTCCGAATATGGTTCAAAATATCTCCAAAACAAAGCATAAGGTATATTCTTTCGAATGAGATCGGTCGTAAAGATTTGGATATGATTAATACAGAAAATTGCAATTTCTATAGAACAACCTTCACGAAATTTGAAATTTCAGCTGACATGTCTCCAGGTCTTCAGCATGACCATGCTGAGGGTCGTGGGTTCGAATCCCGCTGGTCGAGGATCTTTTCGTAAAGGAAATTTTCTCGATTCCCAGGGCATAGAGTATCTTCGTACCTGCCACACGATATACACATGCAAAAATGGTCATTGGCACAGTAAGCTCTCAGTTAATAACTGTGGAAGTGCTTCATAAGAACACTAAGCTAAGAAGCAGGCTCTGTCCCAGTTGGGACGTAACGCCAGAAAGAAGAAGAAGAATGTCTCCAGGTCACATGCTGTTAAAAATCGAAATATACAACGATCGATAAGAAACTTTGGGGAATTGTTATTCAATACAGAAGAAATCAAGAAAAAACATTCGAGAATTTGCAAACTTCATTATTTTTACTTTTGGCCAGCTTTGGGCCACTGTGCAACTGTCGCGTTTTTTTTCCTCTTCGTGAATAATTTCAATTCGACTGATAAATTTGTAAATCGGCTGGTGGAAGAACAGATTTTCAATGGATTTGACCGATATTTTTTCAATAATAACTAACGCTTCGCCAGTGTTATAACTGATCAATTGGTGTTTCGTGAAAAAAAAAATCAAATTGCGCGTCGAAATTTCGTTTCGGCTGGAGGAAGTAAAAATCAAAATTTGTACTTACTTTCATGTAAGGTTTATGTGGTGCTGCTCGGAAAGAGTTCAAACCATAATTGTGTTGAAAATGAACATTAGTCAAATAATAATTATGGCAGAAGCAAAGAAAAGTTATATTATATTTCTATTCTTAATTGCTATTCAAATGGTGCCACTGGTGAAGGAAACTTGAAGTCACCCTTTTGGATAGCAAAACCGACTTGGATAATTTTGTGAGTTTGTTCCGATGTACTCTTCAAAGGTGTTTTTTTAATCGAGAGTTGGAGTCGATTTTTTTTTTTGTTCATTTGAAATTAATGCGGTATGGGCTTCACGTCTTTCCAAAGAGCGAGAAAAGGCGTTTAAGCCAAGGCTTTTGAGCCAGGGTACAAGGAAGAAATATCTTTGCCCCATCCCAACAAACCAACACATGGGGTGTGCAATGAAACGGTTGGTACGGTTGTCCCCGTTTCTTCAAATAAATATTCAAATATTTGCGTTTATCTCGTTATTGATTCGTGTATGATAACCGTATTGTATTTGAATTATCTTCAAACCCAAGTCTGCACAGTCATGATATTTGTATTATATCACGGCCATGATATTTGTATTATATCACGGATATGCTGAAAATATTAATGCTGACAAGAAATACTGGGAGAAATTTCGGTATTTCAAGGATGCTTTTCAATATTGGATTAATATTAGAAAAGCCGATTTGACTTGGAATTCGTCTCTTGTACTTGGTCAGGTATTACACTTTGATTTTTATTCCAATTTTGTTCACGAATTCTTCTTGGACAATTTATATATTTAACCAATATTGCCGTAATTGCGGGTTTAATTGATCACTTGTGTATCGAAAATCTTAGTAAAAATTTATTTTAATGCTAGAAAATATGTTTATATAA
This sequence comes from Aedes aegypti, assembly GCF_002204515.2. Classification (NCBI taxonomy): domain Eukaryota; kingdom Metazoa; phylum Arthropoda; class Insecta; order Diptera; family Culicidae; genus Aedes; species Aedes aegypti. The sequence continues at coordinate 6,851 of NW_018735409.1, forward strand.
AAATTCGGTAGTTCTCATATCGGGGTGAAATTCATTATGTAACAGTAAGTGATCATTCGTTTAAAACAATAACTTGAAATACTATATTTAGGGAACTCTGATCTCGAAAATGCTTGTTAAATTCTTAATAATTCTACACTTAGGATATAATCTATAATCAAATTTCACGTATACGACGCAAAACGCTCAAATATAGGCAATTTCCATGGGATTTTTCTCGATATTTAGCTGGAATTAGGTTATTTCTAGAAAATGAGCAAATTGACAAGATATTCAATGATGCATTCACTTTCGGGGATATATTTTGAGTATCCTAAAAAAGCTCCAGACTGTCTCCATATTTAAATCCTTGTATACGGTCAGAAATTTCTAAATGTTCCTCATTTCCATACCAAACACAATTTAGAGATTTAACAATGTTTTCATAAAAAAAATCATTTTCAATATCCAAATCATCATAACATACAATTTGACAAGTGTTTAGAAAAACAACGTTAATTCACTATTTCATACACTGATATTGGACTTTTATTTATAAGAAATGAAATCGTGTGCAATTGCTATCAATTTCACCCGAATTTACGGCACTGAATGTTATATTTTAATTTCTCCAGAAATTAAAGCGAAATTGATCTAAAAATCAAACTTTTTTTTCTATCTTCATTAACAAGATTTTTTTATAACTCTGGGTTAGTTCAACTCGGGACCAACGGCTTTACCTCTTTTCCAAAGTGGTCACTATAACTTTTAAAGTCATGAGACGAATTCCATCCAGAATGAGTCGAAAAAAATACAAATCGAGCTCAATAGTCTTTGATTTGGATTACATTTTGCACATGTTTTTGGTATGGTAGAATAAGTGTTTTCCATTGAAAAAATGATCATTTTGACTCAAGTGTAACTTTTGAAAATGGCCTATAAATTTTGCATGCAACTTATTTGAAAAAATCTAACTCCGAAACTGTTCATTTTAGAGAAAAATGTTTGGACTATAAGAAAAAAATATAGACATATTTTATAAATTTGCATAAAAACAATCAAAAATAAAACTTAAATTTCAAATTACAAAAAAAAAACATTATTAATATTTTTAAATTATCACCATAGAATCATGATAGTAAACAGATGTTTGGGACAAAGTTTCATGGTGGAGAAATTTTTAATAAAAAAGTTTTTCTAAGAACAACTTTTGGTCGATTTTCAAAATTTTGATTTTTTTTTTCGAAATAAATACGTTCTGATGATACAGTAAGTATCTTGAAATGATTCTAAACCATGATGATTATATGAATAATTTCTATAGAAGTAGCCATTTTGGAATTATATCGAGTTTAATGTAAAAAATATTATTTAAACATTAAAATAGGCCATTTTCATGAGTTATTCGCGATTCTCCATCAAGGAAAATAAGTAGGGGGAAGGAATATGGTCTTTATTCTCTAAAACGTATTATTATTAATGGAGTAACGCGAATATGATCTTAGAAAAACTTTTTTATTAAAAATTTCTCCATCATGAAACTTTGTCCCAAACATCAGTTTACTATCAAGAGTCAATGGTAATAATTTAAAAAATATTAAAAATTGGGTTTTTGTGTAATTTAAAATTTAAGTTTTATTTTTGATTTTTTTATGAAAATAAAATATTTTTCATATATATTTTTTTCTTATAGTCCAAACGGTTCACTACAACTTCTTCATAGAACATTTTTCTCTGAAATCAACAGTTTCGGAGTTAGATTTTTTCGAATAAGTTGCTTGCAAAAATTTATAGGCCATTTTCAAAAGTTACACTTGAGTCAAAATGATCATTTTTTCTATGGAAAACACTTATTCTACCATACCAAAAACATGTGCGAAAATTAATCCAAATATAAGATGGTCGAGTTCTGTGACTGACCGATTTGACATGGAATCCGTCATGAGCGACTATCTCGGGAATGGGATTCGATCCCAGGTCTTCAGCGTGAGAGGCGTGTGTTCTAACCACTACACCAGGTCCGTCCGCAAAAAAAATCTAACATTGATGCTTACTTCAGAATTAATTTGCCAATGAATAAAACCTCTAGAAATTATGAGTAATTTGAAGGAGTTTTTAAATACATCAGTGGAGTAATTTTAATATGAATCTTCGTAAGATTTTTGATTCTCTGAATGAAATTATTGAATAGTTGTTGGCATCGATTCTGATAGAATCCTAGTATAATTTTTAAGTTTTTCGTATAGATATCTATGAAAACTATTTTGGAGAAATCTTTGGATGCATTCATTTAGAATCTCCAGAGAAATTCTTACGAAAAAAAACATGGGTGGAATGCTTGTTAAAATTCATGGAAAGCTTATGGCAGAGCCCCAGAAAAACAATCCTGTAATGTCTGTTTCAACCCGGGATAAGCGAATTTGATTTTCCCTACGTATAAATTTGCTGTTTCTTAGCGAAAAGATTTTCGGTTTGTAGCAGTCTCTTATCTATTGTTTGAAAATCCTCATATCAATGATGAAAGTAATTAATCGACTATAGCGGCATCAATGGTCCAAAATATAATTAGAAACGTTTTTCGCATATATTTGGAGATTTTACCCTTCTAGGAGTTGATAGATTCCACTCAACCCAACACAGTAAGAGACTAAAAAGCAAATTTAAGGGGTGTAAGTTAAGATTTAAGATGCTTACTGTAAAAGAAAAACGAAATTGGATGGCATTCATAGATTAACGGCTCATGCAAAAAGGAGAATGGGTTGTGTAAAATGATCAACCTCCCTTAATGAAAAACCTGGCTACGGCCATAGCAGGCGACCATTTGATGCAATGGATGACCTCGAGTGATTCAAGTTCTTCTATGGTGCGCATCAAAAAGTTCACATTTGTGCACCGGATGGGGCGAAGTTATGGGACTTCTTGGTGAAGCTAAATGGTCAAAATAGGGTTGAATCTCCTTTTCTTCTTGACATTTTTCAAGATTTCGAATTATGAACAAAGATTTAGGTGGAAACACTCGCACTCAACTCAAGATTTTAATTTGAGAACAATTTGAAAAACAAAATTATAATGTATTTGTTTTTTGGCCACCGCATCATCCCACGGTGTGTTGAGCCGCGTAGGCCGACAGAAAATCACCCGCCAACAAAGTGCTCCCGCGTGCCACATCGACCGGGGTGTAGGAAATTGGCGATGCGCCATCATGTAAAACACTATAAAATGTCTATCAGCAAATTAATACCAAAGTGGCAACAGAGAAGCCGCACAGCACTAAAAAGTGCAGGCGAAATCTCTGCCTCTGTCGACGATTGGACTGCATGAGGATGCAAGCATTTATTTTCAGATGCATTTCGCACCGACTGCGAGAAGATGGGGTTATGGTTGAGCACAGAAGATCCATCGTTGCGGTGTTAAATTACTGAATTTATGTCTCTTGGTTTGGTGGGAAAATTCGAACCACAAGCGGTTACCGCAAACCTTAAGCATTTGGAAACGAGCTGCCAGGCAGAACTATCTTTGGAGCTGCTGTGCTAATGGAGAAAACCGCATCGATTGCCTGCCAGGCCAGGCGCGTCAAATTAAAGTGCAATTTATATAAATGGCGCCCTTTTTGCGCTGCGGTCCTATTGAGAAGGAGTAAAGTATGTTAGGGACAAATGGAATGGAAACAAATGAGCAAAGGAGTGCAAGTGACAAAAACTTAGCTTTGAGAAAATCGACTTTGAAGTTTTAACCCAACCAAATTTAGACAAAAAACGATCTGTCGTACGGTTCCTAAAATGCATCACGAATCATTAGAGTACGATGAATCTTTTCTATCATTCGCGTTTGATAATAATAAGTTAAGCTGCACCATGACGAAACATGACCATAGCAAAGCTACACTGAATCTCATACATCAATCAGAACCTTTCTCTATTTTGTGGGTTATCCATAAATCACGTAGATTATTTTTTAACAATTTCAACTCTCCTCTTTACTAAATATAATCGATGAACAATTTTGAAATAAACTATATACTTCCTAATCGCCAAAAACTGATCATCATTTACGAACGCTCCCCGAGCTTTCCCCCGCCAATCAACGATCCCCATCTCGATAATCACGTCTGACAACCTCCTGCGGATCTTCCCATCAGAGATCGCCTTTCGCGACGACGGGAAAATTGATCGCCGCCGATATCGGGAACACGTCGATTTCCTACTTCTTCCCCCTGCTGGTGTGCCTGGTTGTACAAATAAACTTCAATTTACGTTTCTATTTATTTTAATTCAAATTTCTCCCGCATCCCAACCTCAAACATGATTGCCAACAGCACTGCGTTAATCAACCGTCATTACTTTTTGCGTCGTCCTCCCCCTCGACGGCCAGCGACGACGATGAGTTAAATGAATCTGCGATGCACAGGAAGATGATCACGATCGACAAGAGATCGCCCAGTCCATCGCCGTTTTTCCTTTATTGGAAATCAACCGGAGTCGACTGACTTTCTGCTGAATATTCATCAACAACAGCGATTCCGGCACTCATCGAATCGTTTCTCCCGTGTGCACTTGGTGTAATTTCTTCTGGACGATTCAACCAATCTACAGAGCTGGTAACGATAATTGGTGTCAAAAATGATCGTTTTGAACAGATTTTAAAAATTGTGACTGAATGTTAACTTATATCTTATCCCACTAACGCAGTGTCCTTTCCATGACAACTGTGGAGATGCAGAGGTATACTCGGTCTCTAGTAACAATAGTTGTCTAACTAACATTCCTTTCCTTCCCCCATGACCGTAAGGACGTGGCCGCCGCCGTTATTGACTTTCAACAAGAACATCGTTTTTCACAAGAACATCTTTGAACTCATATTCTGACTCTACCATTGAAGTTTTTACGGATATGACCCAACTTAAATTTAGCTTATTTTGAAAAAAAAAAAAGATTATCTCTCTGGAATTTTGCTCGAAATGCCTTCTTGACTAGAATTTAGAGCGACTTGCTTCAAATAAGTGACTCGCAACCAGCCCTGAACCTACGACAAATCTTGTCGTCCCAAAGAGACACTCGAGAACATTGAGACGATGATGGCTCAACGCGAACAGGTAGTGGGTAATCGAACGAACGCCTGATGACGAGAGAATAAATTATCAAATGAGTAAGTGGTTGGCAGGGAGCTCGAACACTTTCTTACGCAAATTGCAATTAATCAGCTAGTTATTCAGGCAATTTGTCTTTGGCGTCCTCGATTCGTTCGTTATATGTTTACAGTTTGTTGTGTGTTCGTCGCTTGGGCAAAATTTATGACGAACGCAGCGCAGCAAGGAGGGGAAAAATTGATTGCCGTTTTTTTATATTCGATCAAACCACTACAAGCCATCTTCGGTCGGGAAACCAATCAGCACAAGGCAAGAGCGTAGCCAGGAGGAGCAAAATTAAACGTTACAAATAATGTTGCACAAAGTCATGAACATGATATAAACTTTTTTTTTTAAATACACCAAAAATCTTGGTATGGAAATTCACGTATTCTCGGCAATCTTAGCCAAAAGCGAACAAGAACAAGAGAATGTGTAATAAGTATTAGAAATATTCACATCAGGAAGCATTTCAGTAGTGCAAACCAACGCAAAACAAACAAGACAGACTCGTGCACAAGCTTGGTGTGAGTAAGTTCGCGACCGTCTCTCGAGAGAACATGCCAAAAGAAATAGCAAAAAGGTTCGCGAACGTTTACTCGCGAGTAATAGAACAAGGCGTGATTTATTAAGGTTTCGACAGACAAATCAATTTGACATCCATCAAGGCGACAGTAAACTACAAGTTTGTAGTCAAAAACCCTTGAAACCAGAAATCTCGGAGGGAAAATAGTTTTTTTTTTTCAAAAGCGCAATTGATTCTGAAAAGTACCGAAAACGTTCACGAATCATTTTAGCTTCGTTTACTAACGAGCACGACAGATGTGAGCAAATCATCACTCCGATGCTCGCGAGTATTTCTGTTTTTGTCCAGGTTCAGCAGACATGTTCGCCATTCCTCATCATTATTTGAAATTCCTCTGACATGAGTAATCAAATTACTTGTCTTGCTGTTTACATTTATGCGCTGCCTAATCCTCTAATGATTCACATCAACATAATGACTGCGAGATAATTTGCTATTCTATTATCGATAACCCAAATTCATTCAAGTGTTTGGATAGCAGAATAGGTACTGTGAATTTGATGTTTCAATTTTGATTGTCGAGAAAAGTCGAATGGTGCCGAAGCCATGAATTTTACCCATGGTTCTTGCGAGAAAAATATTTCTTAACGTAATCACGTCATACGGCAAGTACTTTCATGCCAAAACTAAAATGATAAATCTGTAGTGAATAAGTAATAGGTTTCGTTTATAAGTAAATTTTCAAGCTTTAACAAAATTTTGGTGATTTCAAAAATTTAAATCAAGTTATAGTAATTTCATTATGTTCTTTTTGTTCTCTATGTGCTTTATATCTTCAAGTTCTATAGGTTCTTCAGGTTCTTCAAGGTTCTTTAGGTTCTTTTGGTTGTTTAGGTTCTTTGGGTTCTTTTGGTTCTTTCAATTCTTTTGGTTCTCTTGGTTCTTTGATTCTTTTAGGTTTTCTAGATTTTCTGGGTTATGTAGGTTCTTGAAATTCTTTAGGTTCTCAAGGTTCTTTAGGTTCTCAAGGTTTTTTAGGTTCTTTAGGTTCTTTTGGTTTTTTTGGTACTTTTGGTTCTTTAGGTTCTTTAAGTTTTTTGGGTTCTGTAGGTTCTTTAGATTCTTTAAGTTCTTTTGGTTCTTTAGGTTCTCAAGGTTTTTAAGGTTTTTTAGGTTATTTAGGTTCTTTGGGTTCTTTAGGTTCCTTAGGTTCTTGAGGTTCTTTAGGTTATTGAAGTTCTTTAGGTTCTTTAGGTTCTCTAGGTTTTTTGGTTTAGTAGGTTCTTTAGATTCTCTAAGTTCTTTACGTTCTTTAGGCTCTCAAGGCTCTTAAGGTTCATTAGGTTCTTTTGATTCTTATGGTGCTTTAGGTACTTAAGGTGGTCGGGGAATATTCATAGTCATCGATATGGGAACGGCTATGGGAATTTTTCAAATTATATCCAGAATCGTTTAGTGGTTTCCTCTAGTAATTCTCCTTTGAAGTTTTTCCAGGAATCCATGGGTTATACTAGGGATTCCATCTTAAATTCTTCCTGAGATTCTACCAGGAATTTTAATAATTCCTCTAGAATTTTATCCACAGATTCAACCAGAAATTCCTCCAGGAAAAATTCTTCAGGCATACCTTCAGGTGACATTATTTCAAAGATTCCTTCGAAGGTTGTTCCTCTACAAATTATTCAGAATTTCTTCCACTGATTCCCTCAAAGATCAATAAAAAAATCCTCTAGTAATTTCTTCAGTAATTCTTCAGGGCTTACTCCAAGGGTGCCTCCACGAGTTCCTACAGAGATTTCTATGACAATTTCCTCAAAGATTCTTTCAGGAATTCTTCTAGAAATTAGTTCCAATGATTCCATCACACATTACCCAGGAATCACATCACGAATTCTTTCAGATACTTCTCAAGGATTCCTCAAAAAATTCATCATTAGACATTTCCCCAAGGATTTCACTAGGACTGTTTCAATGCTTCCTCTTAGGATTCGTCCTTAAGTTCCACAAGGAGTTGCTTCATAAACTCGACCAGAAATTTCATCGGCGATTTTTTCTTTAAAAAATGTTACAGATTCCTCTAGGGATTTGGACAAAAACTTCCCGAGGATTCCCTCAGTGATTCATCCAATGCTTTCTTCAAGAATTTCACCAAAAAATCCTTCGAAGATTCATTTTAAAAATTTCTTTCAGCGAAACTACCAGGAATTTCTAAACAAATTCTTCAATTAATACATGAATTCCATTAGGAATTCCACAAAGAATGACCACTAGGAATTGCTCCTATCAAAAATCTTTCAGAGATTCTCCTAGTGATTTTCCTAGTAATTCCTCCACAGATTCCTTCAGAAAATTCTTGAACGATTTTTTCTACAAATTCCTTCAAAAATTCCTATAGAAATACATGCAGTGATTTACAGAAACTCTTGCAATGATTCAACTCAGAATTCTCAAAGGATTCATCAAGAAGTTCCTCTAGGGATTCCACCAAGAATTTCTCCATGGATTTTGCCAGGAAGCCTACAGGGACAGGGACGAGAAATACTACATAAGAAGTCAATAAAGCTTCCTACACGGGTTATCATCAGGAATTCCTTTAGAGATTCCGCTTGCAATTTTTTGAGAGGTTTCCCCAAGTTATCCTCCGGTATTTTTCTAAGGAGTCTTCAATGAATTCTTTCATAAATTCCACCAGTGCTTCCTTCAAAGATTCTTCCTTGCATCTCTGAAGGGAACCTACAAGGCATCCATCCTGGGATTTCTGCAGAAAATACTTCAATAATCTACCATATTTTTTTCTTCTAAAGGAATTTATCCATCAATTCCTTCCAGTATTTCTTAAAGGATTTTTTTTCCAAGGAATTTACCAGGAATTACTTTAGAGAATTTCTCAAGGAACTCCTTCAGGAATTGCTTTCAAAATTCTTCCAGAAATATAAAAGGATTTTCTTCAGGGTTTCCCGCTGAGAATTTTTCCAGTGATTTCTTTGATGATTTATCCAAAGATTTTTCTTGAAATTTCACATGGATTTTTTTCAGAAATTTTGTAAAACAATCTCCTATGTGTTTTTTGGGGATTCAACCTGAAAACATTCAGAAAAATGTTTTGTTCAATGCTCTGAGTAAATATCAGTCAATTCCAGGGATTTTCTGATAACCCTGAAGGAAAAATTCAAGTCAAATTTCGAAATATTTTATGGTAGAACTTCTGGCGAAACACTGGTGGATTTTTCTGGTGGAATTCTAGCGCAGTTCTAGTGATTTTGCCAGATTAAGCCCTAGAAGAACTCCTGATAAAAATTATTTAAAAAACATCTCTAGAAAAATTACTGGTAAAATAATTAGAGAAAATACAGGTAAAGCTTGAAGGAATTACTGGTGGAAATTGTATAGGAAACTGTGTTCAAACCCAAAGGGAAATTAGTTATGGGATAACTGGAGTTCATCTTACGGAGTGCTTGGAGGATTTTTTCCTGAATATTTTGGCTGAACCTTTAGAGGATTTTTAAATTTCCGCTAAAATCAACCGAAAAAATATTGATTCCCAAATTACTGGAGAAAACCTTATAAGAAATTTCTGGAGAAATCGCTGGAGGAATTCCTGAAAAACCCCAAGAAAACCCTGGAGTTATTCCAAGAGAAAATCCTTGAAAAAATCCGGGGAAGGACCTTGAGGATTTCCAGGATTGATACCTTAAGTAATTCCGGAAGAAAGCCCTTGATGAATTCCACGAGGAATTTTTGAGAATCTCAGAAGGAAATTCTTGAGCAATTCTGGTGATGTTATCCTTACAAGAAATTTCTGACAAATCCCTGGAGGAATTCGTAATAACCCTCGAGAATCCTTGGAGATATTCCGGGAGGAATTCTTTAATGATTAATTCATAGAGGGATTTCGGGAGACTTGATTAAGGCGAAGTAGGCCGTGATTGAAATTTGTTTACGCATTGTTGATGATTGCTGCTAATTCATCTCACGATTTTGAATCAAAGAAAATCAGTTTGGTTTTGCACTGACCAAGCTGGAAAAAGTATCAGCATACTTCAAGCATGTTAGCGCGTACAGTGATACTTTTTCAAGTCAATATAAACTATTAAGAACTGACTTGTTTTAATTATGAATCGTGGTTTACGGCCAACCAGCCGAGTGGAAGTTTAACAAAACTACCGAAAAGCTAAACATTACATATAATTTGCAATTGGGTTAGATGGACAAATTGATGTGAAGATTTGCGAAAAAGTTACCACGTCTTCTCAGTGAGAATCGAACTCACGACTCCCCGATCTCTAGTTGGGGCGCGTTAACCACTACGCCATGAGAGGACTCATGAACGCAGAAGTTAACCTGAATTCGATTTCAGCTCAATAATCACGTGGTCCTCTTTCGCAAAGTGCACCTCTTTCGGAAGAAATTAGATGCCCATCCAAACACAACGCTTTCTATATATATCCAATGCTAGCCCGAGAGCGCATTGTTTTTTAGATATAGGAATAGCACACTACACTAGCCAGCTAACTGCGCTGGCTGAGGTTTCTATTGTGTGGCTTCCAATGGGTCGCGACGTTCTCAAACGACCGGTTACGGAACATGAGTCCGTTGCTCGATAAATACTTGTTTTAATTATGAATCGTGGTTTACGGGCCAACCAGCCGAGTGGAAGTTTAACAACTACCGAACTGCGAAAGAGGACCACGTGATTATTGAGCTGAAATCGAATTCAGGTTAACTTCTGCGTTCATGAGTCCTCTCATGGCGTAGTGGTTAACGCGCCCCAACTAGAGATCGGGGAGTCGTGAGTTCGATTCTCACTGAGAAGACGTGTAACTTTTTCGCAAATCTTCACATCAATTTGTCCATCTAACCCAATTGCAAATTATATGTAATGTTTAGCTTTTCGGTAGTTGTTAAACTTCCACTCGGCTGGTTGGCCGTAAACCACGATTCATAATTAAAACAAGTATTTATCGAGCAACGGACTCATGTTCCGTAACCGGTCGTTTGAGAACGTCGCGACCCATTGGAAGCCCACACAATAGAAACCTCAGCCAGCGCAGTTGCTGGCTAGTGTAGTGTGCTATTCCTATATCTAAAAAACAATGCGCTCTCGGGCTAGGCATTGGATATATATAGAAAGCGTTGTGTTTGGATGGGCATCTAATTCTTCCGAAAGAGGTGCACTTTGCGAAAGAGGACCACGTGATTATTGAGCTGAAATCGAATTCAGGTTAACTTCTGCGTTCATGAGTCCTCTCATGGCGTAGTGGTTAACGCGCCCCCAACTAGAGATCGGGGAGTCGTGAGTTCGATTCTCACTGAGAAGACGTGTAACTTTTTCGCAAATCTTCACATCAATTTGTCCATCTAACCCAATTGCAAATTATATGTAATGTTTAGCTTTTCGGTAGTTGTTATTAAGACTGAGTTTTATCACTTTGAAATGCAAGCTAAAAAGTCATCATTGTTGCCAAAACGAATGACGGGCTACTTAGCCTTAATTCCGGGAGGAATCCCTTATGGAATTTTGGAAGGAATCCCTTGAAGTGTTCCTGAATGAATCTCTTGAAAAATTCCCTATAGAAATCTCTGGAAGACAATTCGGGTAGAATCTCGTTATAAATTCCGGGAGAAATTCATAATAAATAGTCTGATGGAACCCAGAATAAAACCTGTAGAAAAATTCCTGATATAAACCTTATATAAAACTTCTGACGGAATCCCAGAAGGTGTTCATGATGGAATCCCATTAGGATTTCATAATGAAATCTTGGAAGTTTTTTCCAATGGAATCCATGGAAGAACTTCCGATGGAATCCTTGCCGAAACTCCCAATGAAATCTATTGAAGAAGTCCTGATGAAATCCCTAAGGAAACTTTTGATGGTATTATTGGAAAAGCTTCTGATGTAATTCCTGGAGGAATTCCTGTTGGAATCATTAGAGAAACTTTTGATGGTATTCCTATAGGAATTCTAGGTAGAATCTCTGAATGAACTTCTAATGGAAACCCTGGAGGAAGTTCTGATTAAATCCGCTAACAAAACTCTTGATGGAATCCCTGGAGGAACTTGTGCTGTAATCCCTAGAAGATCTTCTAATGTAATGCCTCGAGAAACTCTTAATGGAATCTCTCAAGGAACTCCTATAGGAACTCCTTATAAAATCCCTAGAGGAACTACTGATATAATCTCGAGATAATTTCCAGGTGCAATCTTCGAAGGAAGTCCTTATTGAATCCCTAGAGAAACTTCAGAAAGAACCCCTGTAGAAATTCCAGGTGGAATCTTTGAAGGACCTCCTGATGAATTCCCAACAAGAAATCCTGTTGAAAGACTCAGGGGTACTCCTGATGGAATCCCTACAGAAACAATTGTTAGAATCTCTGGAGGAATTCCAGGTGGAATATCTTTAAAATAAATGGTAATGAAATCCCTGAAGGAACTCATGATGAAATTCCTGAAAGAACTCCTGATGTTGTTCCCAGAAAAAAATACCTAGAAAAACTTCTGATGTAATCCCTGGAGAAGTTCCAGGTGGAATCTCTGAAGAAACTTCTGATATAATCTCCAAAGCAACTCTTGATGGAATGTCCTGTAGAAATGTATGAGGAAATCAATGATAAGATTCCTGAAGGAATTCCTGATAGAATCCCTGGAGAAACTGTTTATGCAATCCCTAAAGAACATCCTGATGCATTTCCTTGAGAAACTCCTGATAAAATCTCTAGAGGGAACTCCTTATGATATCCCTAGAAGAAATCCTGATGAAATTTCTTGAGGAACTCCTGGTAGAATCTCTGGAAGAATGCCGGGTGAAATCTCAGAAAAAAACTCTTGATGGAATCCCTGAACAAACTCCTGATGAAATCCCCAGAAGAACTCTGATGGAACCCCTAAAGGTACCCCTGATTAAGTCCCAGAAATTCCTATTCTGATGGATTCCTTGGAAGAACTCCTGATAGAATCCTTGGAGAAATTCAAGGAATAAAGATATTCTTGAAGGAACTCCTGATGGAATCATTGGTGGAACTCCTGATGAAATCCCTTTAGGAACTTCTGATGAAATCCCTGAGGAATTCTTGATGAAGTTCCTGATAGAATCCCTAGAGGAACTCCTTTATGACATTCCTAGAGGAAATATTGATGGAATTCCTTGAAGAACTCCTGATATAATCTCTAAAGGAACTCCTGGTAGAAGCCCTTGAGGAATTCCAGGTGTAATCTCAGAAGGAACTCCTGACGGAATCCCTGGAAGAACTCCTGATGCAACCTTTATAAGCACTCCAGATGGAATCCCAAGAGGAACTCCTAATGAAATCCCGAAAAGAGCTTCTGATAGAATCCCATGGAGGAATTCCAGGTGGAATCTCTGAAAAAACTTCTGATATAATCTCTAGGAGGAACTCCTGATGGAATGTCCTTTTGAATTTATGAAGAAATCCTGATGGAATCCCTGGAGAAACTGTCTATGCGATCCCTAAAAGAAATATTGATTGCATTTCCTTTAGGAATTCCTAATATAATCTCTGGAAGAATTGCAGGTGGAATATTTGAAGGAACTTTCTGATGGAATCTCTAGATGAACTCCTGGAAAAAATCACAATGGCAACTCTCTATGAAATCTCTAGAGAAATTGCTGATAAGATTCCTGATGGCACTCCTGATAAAATCTCTGGAGGAACTCCTTATGATAAGCCCTAGAAGAAATCCTGACGGAATTCTTCAAGGATTCCTTGATAAAATCACTGGAGGAACTCCTAATAGAATCTCTGGAGGAATGACAGTAGAATCTCAGAAGTAATTTTTGATGGAATCCCTCGAGGAACTCCTGATGAAATTCCCTGAAGAACTCTTTATGGAATCCCCAAAGGTACCGTAATTTCGGGTGAAATTGATCATTTTCACGGTTTTTCTAGTCTGTTTTCCATAATGTTAGCAATACCAAACAACGAAATGCAGGAAAACAAGTACGAAGGTAAGCCTCATCGACTCATGTACCGAAATTTCTAACAAGATGTCATTTTAGTGTTAACAAATATCTCTAAATAGGAAAATCAGGGGATCTCATTTCGGGGTGAAATTGATCACTTGTTCAATGCCATTATTGTTAGTTTTCAAAACAACTCTACATGATTAAATTTAAGCTCCCTGAATCCGAATATGCTTGTCAAAATCTTAACATTGCAATATTTATATAAATAACTAAGAGGTTAAATTTTCAAGAGATTACGTGGAAAACGCCTAAATGTATGCCAATTTCCTAAGGAAATCGATGATATCTAACAGAAATTCATTTATTTAAACTATTTTGAGCTGATTGGTTACGAATTTTGGTGTGATGAAATCTTGCGTTTGCGGATACATGTCAAGCATCCTCACAAGCTTTCAGGTTTTATACTATGTTTCAAATCATTGCTTAGAAATAGAAGTTCATAGGTGTTTGTCAAAAACTTCACCGTGCATGATTTTGAAATTTTATATTATTTTTCATAGTAATAAACATTCTTCAACGTTAAAAACTTCACAACACACCAATTCGACAATGGTCACGACAAACTACGTTAATTTACTGCAGCTTACATTGATATTTGTGCTCCATTACGCATATATAAATCGTGTGATACGATGATCAATTTCACCCTTCTGATCAATTACACCCGATTTTACCGGTACTAAAGATATTCTTGAAGGAACTCCTGATGGAAGCATTGGAAGAAGTTTTTGATGGAGTTCCTGGTGGAATCCTCACAATATCTTTGAAGTTCTCTTGATGAAATCCCTTGAGGAACTCCTAGGGAACTTTTGGGAGGAATTTCTAAATGAATTCGTACAGGAAATTCTGGTTAAACCCCGAAAAGAACTCCTCATAGAATCCATGGATAAATTTCAGGTAGAATCTTCTCCGGGAACAACTCCTGATGGAATTCCTAAATGATTTCAAGGTGCAGTCCCTGAATGAATTCCAGGTGGAATCCCTGAAATAATTCCCTAGAAGAACATCTAATTAAATTCTTGATGGAATTCCTGGAGGAAATTCCGATGGAATCCCTAGAGGACTCCTAACAAAAACCCGGAAGGACTCCTGGACGAATCCTTCGTGGAATTCATGATTGAATATTTTAGAAGTACTCCTGATGGGCTTCTTGCACGTACTGGTTTCAATTCCCTGTGACTAATGATGGAATCCCTGTAGGAACTCCTGATGGTATCCTTGGAGGAAATTGGATTGTTTTGGGTTCCTGTGGAATCCTCACAATAACTTATTAAGTTCTCTTAATGAAATCCTTGGAAGAACTTTTTAAGGAATCCTAGAAGAAACTCCTGATAAATTCTCTTGAGGGACTTCTGGTGGAATCCAATGAGAATACCTGGTGAACTATTGAAAGGATTTTCTAAAGAATACGTACAGGAACCCTAGTTAAATCCCGAAAGAACTCCTGATAGAATCCATGGAGGGAGTTCCAGGTGGAATCTCTGAATAATTCCTGATGGAACCTTAGATGATTTCCAGGTGCAATCTCTGAATGAAATCCAGCTGAAATCCTTGAAGTAATGCCAGATGAAATCCCTAGAAAACTCTTGATGGAACCCCTGGAGTAAATTTCGATGGGAATCCCCTAGAGAAACGTCCCGGTGGTATCCTTAGAGAAACTCCTGAGCGAATCCTTCGTGGAATTCATGATTGAATATTTAGAAGTACTCCTGATGGGCTTACTGGACGAGCTCGTATTTAATTCCCTAGAATGATTCCTGGTCCTTTAGAGGAAATCCTGTTGGAATCCTTGGAGGAAGTTTTGATGGAGTTCCTGGTGGAACCCTCACAATAACTGCTGATGAAAATTTTTGATGTTTTCCTGATGAAATCCCTGGAAGAACTTTTCAAGGAATTCTAAGAAGAACTCCTAATGGAATCCCATGAGGAATTCTACAGGTGAACCTTCGGAAGGAATTTCTAAAAAAAACCATGCTGGAATTCTTTGTTCCAAACATTGGAAAAAAGCTTGATTAAATTTCTAGAGGATCACCTGGTGGAATAATGAAGAAAGTACCGATGAAATTCATGAAGGAATATTGATTGAATTCTTGAAAAATTCCTGCAACTTACCTGGAGGAATTCTGAAATTTCTGATAGGTTCCTTGTAGGAATTCCTCATTGAACTTTTGATGAAATCACAGGGTACAACTTCATGTGGATTTGCTGTAGAAACAGTGAATGGTTGTGCAAAATCACTAGTGGAATACATATAAACAATAAACATAAACTCAAGAGCGCACATTTACTAAACAACCGGGGCGACGACGCAGCGTAATTCACGCATTATGACTAGTCACCCATCTGCATCGGCCGTCGGCATGACGTCAATGTTCGGTCAAACATTCAACTCCGCCCCCACCGGTGGTGTGAGCAAAATCAAACTCGTTTGGTTTTGCCCGACTGATTTTGTCAACTGTCAAATCGGTTTCACAAACTGTCAAACTGGTTCGTCAAGCAGCATCACACACAGTCAAACATAGCACCAACATGAGCATCAACCTCAACTCAAAGTTGGTCAAACAGTCTGAGTCGTCTGTGGGCTGCATTAGGTTCTTAAGTTTTGGCTAGCGGCGCCAGATTATCCCAGAAAATGATTCAGGAATATTGTGGATGTTCTTCCAAGTATGTTTATTGAGCTTTTTCGATAATTACTACAACAATTTATCTAGATATTTTATGAAAGTTCCAATCGAGAATAAGCTCAGAAATGTCTTAAAAGAATTCACGGAGCAAGTGTCTTTCAGGAATGATTTATAACCGACAATTTGGTGTGTGTTTAGTCAGACCAGACTACATGTTCTCAAGAATTTCCTAAAATCGTTCTCCAAGAATTCTGAACAACAAAATATTTGCGTCATTTCTTTTAATATTTAAAAACAGGTACTTAATCGTTGGAACATTTGTGTCTAATTAGCAACAAAAGGATATTATAAAGACCTCAACTCATCTTTAAAATGACAAAATACCAAAAAGTCCATTCTAACTAATCATTTCTCAAAGAAGTCTTCAAGTGAGCATTTGAAGGAAATCAGAAGATTGCAAGCAGAAAGTATGTGGCAATTTTTTTGCAAACTGATCAGGTACTCTTAGGAGAAATTCTTGGAGACATACCTGAGAAATTCCTACAAATAACTATTAAAAGAATCTCTAAGGAGATCCTCGAAACTATAGAAAGAGTTCGCTGGTATGGAATCATAAGGATTGCAAAAATAATTAGAAGAAAAATTTGTTGTTGTTTAAGTAGTCCTTTAAGCATGTTTCGAGAACTTACCTAAGGAGTTAGGAGTTTGGATTTAGTAATTATTGCATGAATTGCTGGAGAAATCCCTAAAAAAATATCTGATGAGATTCCTGGTAAACAAAATCATGCTAAATCCTTGGTTAAACTTTATTCTGTACGCATTTGAGATATCATAACAGTGTTAGTAAACTCCAATCTCAATCATTGGGGGAGAACTCGCGAGAGCAAACTCATTTGAGATCAGCTTCACAAAACTCACGCATGGGATTTTGATGCAAAAGCATTTGCTCACGCTCATGCCGTTAAAAATAATTCAATCATGAAACCCACACGGAGAAAACGAAAAACCCATATTTTTAAACTTACTTTTGGTTATTTTTCTCTCCCTATTCCATTCGCTCCTTCTGTTGTTGTCGGAGAGAACCGAACCTTAGTGCGTTACCTCAAATTTGAGTAAGTGGCCTAGTACTGGAATTTTAGTTATTTGATCTGTCGGTTGAATGAAAAGAACTTAGCCAGTAGGTATTTTCTCGCATGGCTGCAAATGAAAACAACTTCTACCCCAACTCAAAATTAGGTTGACGCACGAACCCTCGGAATTGAGTGGAATGAACTCACTTTTGAGTATTTCATTTTCTCCGTGCAGAGTGCATTTAAATAAGGGTGGCGTCGATGTCAAAAATGCAACAGCGGCGAACTGTCATTTCCGCATAAATCCGCGTTCAAATAGGCCTATTCACAAGACGTGCTAAATCAGCTGATCGGGAAGCTCTTTGACAATTTCTCTATGAAAATGACAGCCTCATGTTTACACCGGCCCTCCATCGATGTAAACAAATGCCTAGACAGACCTGTCACATGAAAAGGCCTATTGAGCAGGTGATCTGTCAAAATAGGAGCATGACGTCACTCTTCTTAATAGGCACTCTAATAAAACCCATTTTAAATCCGTCAAAACCCAATATTATTGTTCACATTAGAAAGTTCTGTTAAAGGGTCGGTGTCAATGATCAACGATAGTTTGGCATGAAATTGATGCACACAATTACTTTGATGTCGCTCATCTCCACGCACTTTACATACGACGAAAAAATATTCATCGTAATCCTGTCCACCATCGAGCTCCATTATGAGCGAGAATTGCTTGGACAGGTTGAGGGAAGTAGAACTGAAAAAAACTCATCCAGTCCTAGAATCGGCGGAGGCATAAAATTATAGAATCGCTTACCTGTCGGACTTGTTTGAATTGCTCTTCAAAGCTCCAACCGTTGTTCTGTTGCGAGGAATTTGACGTCTCGCTGGACGTAGACGAATTCGAACCGGGAGTTCCTAAGAAAGGAAAAACCAAATTGTTCACAATGAATCATACAATCCACAGAATTATAAGTCTGTGCAAGTCTTACACTGTACACTGTAAGACCTAATCACTAGGATGTCCCAAATTGACAAACGAACTTTTGTATGATGGGAACTCTGAGAAATGACGTTTAGTTAAATTTAACCTGATAACAAAGTCTTGATTCAAATGCTGAACGTTTTATTAAAAATGTCTAAAATACATGAAATGGCAATAATAATAGTAATTTTGACACCGTATGTTTATCACAATAATCGGAATTTTCACATATATTTCAACGGAGCAACCTCTAAACCTCATACAAAAGTTTATTTGTTACATCCATAGCTACCAGGTTGAGCCCCCAAATTTCCTGAAAAGTGTAATTTTGGGACATCTTACGATCACCCATTTCAAACTTACCGTCCTTGTTGACCACCGGAGCATTGGGCAGTGTAAACGTGTACCCGCCCCACTATTGTTCGCACCACCCCCACTCGCACCCCCTCCGGCACTGTTTTGTCCCGCACCCCTCTGATCACCAATGCCACTAACCCCACCACCACCACTTCCACTACCACCCGGCCCACTCCCGAACACATTTCCGTTTCCGGCGGGATGCGGCGACTGTTGCATCGCACTAGCCCCAAAACTGGCATGCAGCGCGGCGAAATCACTCTGATCGCCCATCCCAAGTCCCACCTTCAAGTCGCGCACTTGCATCTTTAGCTTTTCCAATACGTCCCCGTGGCCAACTCCCAGTCCTGCTGCAGCAGCTGCGGCCGCCGTCAGCCCGGACAGATTCTGAACGTTCATGTTGAGCGCCGAAAGGTTCCCAAGCACTCCGAGCGGGTGGTTCGCGCCAAACTGGGACGAGTGGGTGCTGCTGGAAAAGAAAGGAGGAGAAGAGTTAGTACAGGGGATAGGCAAAATGATTGAGATAGGCAAAATATTGCCCAAATTCAAATGCTTATAACTTTATGAAAAATGAATGAAATTGGATGCATCTGGAAGCAGTCGACGGCAAATTTGGTCCAGTTTTAGGAACTTCCTTGGCCATGCATATTGGCCACTGGACACCGGAGATGTTCCGGATTTTCTGAGGTCATGTCCAAATGTCATTTTTTCTGTCGCTTGTATTTTTGTGCGGTGTAAAGTTAGATAGATGTTTGCAATTTTCCTAGAAACTAGAACTAATAGGAAGTTGAATGCCACCGGACGCATTAAGATTGGTTGGAAATCTTCAGAAATATGACCATTTCCGTAAAACTGGTTCCGGAAAGCATGGTCAGTCATGTTTGTATTTCCAATCATGTAAATATTATCCGGAGCTATATCCAAGTGGACATCAACCTTCCAAATGATGTTTCCTGCAGCGTATTCAGAACCATTAGATGCACAGACCACTCTATAGAAGGTTCCAGGTGCCCTGGGGGAAGTGGTCAATTAGGAACATATCTGGAACCATATCAATATGGGCATCAAACTTCATGATTTTCAAAGGTTATGCTTTCCGAAGCATTTCCAGCACTACCGGCTGCCATGACCACTTTATAGTAGATTCCAGGTGCCCCGGGGATGTGGATAAAAAATGAAGCTGCCGGTAGAGGGGTTAAGCATTGATCAGTGAGAACTGCAATTTTCCCAGTATTGCAGTGAATGATGCTGATACAAACCGATGCCAAACAATTCTTTCTCAAAACGGCTTTAGCATTGTACAATAACATTTTGATAAATCTTGATCTCTTTTTGGAAATAATGCAAAGAAAATGAATCTTACCGTATTCTCAGTCCGTCGTATCGTTTTCAACTCCGTCGCAATCAGTTTCCAGATTCGTCTCACATCTTACGGCTCACTGTGTGTA
>NW_018735410.1:0-2000 GCF_002204515.2 Aedes aegypti
CGAATACTGGAAAGAATCGTTAAAAGAATCATAAAACATTTGAAGGGATCTCTCTAGACGATTTTTCTTTGGTGAGTCACAGTGAGTTCTATTGCATCACTATTTTCCGGGATTTTTTTTCAAGGCAGACATCTTTGAAAGCATGGTAATTCAAGAAGTTGTTCAAGCCAGAATCTCAAGAACCACAGAGAGCGAATTAAAAAAATTGTAACAATCCGTTCCGTTCCACCAAGCTAACGGCTTTAGCGCCACCTTCAGATTGAAGGACCGTTACCTCTGTTCATAACCCGGTATGAGAACTCCTGCTCAGGGCAGGCCAAACAGTTTAGTAGGAACTTCTTATCCACAACTTTGACCCAAACGACGCGACGCAAATTAACCAAACCAAAATTCTAAAAAATCAAATAATAATAATAATAGGAGGGAATTTTTAAAATTATGTTGAACTATTAAACTCTCTACAATACTCAGCGACAGTCTTACGATGAATTAGAGCTCGAACAAATTCGTGAGAAATTGAAAAAAAAATAATCGAACACGGTCTGATAGAGTGGATTACCAAACTCGAAGTAATTATTAAACTTTATTAAAAATTCTACGGACCGAAAAAATATTGTTTCTAAATTTAATGAGCTTTACAATTTGTGTTTCGATTCATTTCAATTTTCAAATTATCGGGATTTTGAATCAAATAAAACTGGCTACGGACCGTGTGACGTCACATTTGAGCTATCGATATTCGCTTTCAAAAACTTCTTCATACGTTGCGCAATCGTATTTAATTAAAAAGGTCTGACCTTAATACTCGCTGCGGCGCTGCTCCCACGTCGAACGATGTCGAGCAGTTCGAAGCCAGGATCCAATCCGATGAACCAGGCGTTTGCTAACGGTGTCACATGGGCCTACTCGTGCGTGGGTAATAGTGAGGTGAATGCGTCCTCACGCTTGGTGGAGATTCGAGCTGGGTTTGCGGAGCTCGCTACCACACGCCTTGGCGCTACGAGTTCGAGTTCCTTGGCTCACCGTACTCACCACTGTCGTCGAGCACGTGGTTGATTCGGGAAAACGGATGCTCGACTATTTGAACGCTGGTTCCGGTCTCGGCTTCACTAGGGGAAACTAGGAAGAATCCCAGATAAACCGCCCACGTTGGATGGGCTAGGCCTGTTCAACGCGGTCAGAAACATTAGCACTTGTTATCGGTCAATTGGCTCACCAGCTTACCTGATTTTTCACAAAAATTTCACAATGTTCAGGCTTTCTCAAAAAAATTCTATCAACTCACTAAATTCACTAAAAGTATTCAAAAATGAAATTAAAATATTTGAAACTAAGAAGAGCACCGCGCACTTACTCCGAATTTAGTATAACTATTGATCACAAACTACTTTTAGTTCACTAAGCTTTCCAAAATTGTACGTCTTAACGACTTGAGCACTCCACCAGAAATGGGCGTTTAATCGCGAGTCGAATTGGCTTGAGCTCAAAATCCAAGGCGCAATAACTATCTTCTATTGTGCTTTTGTGTTCTTTTTAAACTCAGTTTTGTAGAGAGAGAGGCAGTAATTTTCCATTAGTCATTTAATTGCAATGGGGATTCACCTGTATTGAAAAACGTCACACCTTTCATTTTTCAAAATGGTTTGGTGAATTCGCCTAAATGTATGCATCAATAGCACATTGCTCGAAACCCGATATTGCTAAAGCTTCTCATATCGAAATATTTCAGAGAGGTTGATGACTTCAGATATAGGTGGCTTATTGTCGCTATGAAACGCTTTGGATACACACAAAACAGAAATCTCGGAAACGGATAAATATTTAGGGTTACAATTTGCACAAACACATTTTTAAAAATTTTGAAAATTAAAAATTTTCAAAATTTTTAAGCCATATTTAACGATTTAAATAATTATTTGTTATATTTAATGAAACTTTATGGGTCAACTAATTCAAACAAAGGGCTCTCAACAACTATGAAGACTTGCTTTCTTGTATTC
>NW_018735411.1:0-61509 GCF_002204515.2 Aedes aegypti
TCACTGCGATGGCGACGTCCAATCAATAAAATGTTCAACGCAAAAGGTTGTCAGATTCTCTAGATTTGTGCTCTTGATAATTGACTTCGATGCATCTTCACCGTAGGACGAGATGATAAGTTTTGCGAGAAATTTTTCCCAATAACTTCATACATCATTATGACCAATTCAAGTTCGATTTTCATGGCAAATAATTAAAATGACGCTTGAAACAGTTTTGCGATTATGCATATATCATATGTCATTTATGCTTATTACAGCTCGTTTGACCAAGAACAACTTTACCTTCCATGCCAAGGTGTTCAAATGGTTTGATCTTGCAGTTTGTCCCGTATTTCCATACGTTCAACGCAATGTGCGTCGGTACAAAAACACATATCCATAAATAGACCCCCCGACCGATTTTTTTTATTTTGTCGCAATTGAAAGAGCAAAGTCTAATTGTTTTCAGTGCGAAATTTCAGACTTACCTATTTTTTTTTTAATAAAGTTACTCCACAAAGACACCGTGCTCGGTGAGCGATTTCATATTTTCCATACGTCATAGTGTGAGCTACGGTTAACGTTATGCTATTTTTTATCCAATCGCATATTACCTAGTCAGCAAAAGCGTGGTCTAATTATTGATTCCTTTTTCATCGTTATAAATTGATGATTAGAAGATAAACACTGCTCACAGGCAAGCATGCATTGTGCGCCATCACTCTGCACTTCAATGCGATCCTTCCGTATTTACTTCAGAAAAAAAACTGATTCCACACAACACATTAATTAGATAGTCTTTTGTACTTGCACGGCGATTAAAATCAGTGCGATGCGGTGTTAGATAGTTATTAATATTAATATTGCAATCAATCAAGGGTCAAGAGTCCTGCTCTTATCGCAAGAATGAACTAATGTAAGTCAAGGGGCCTTCCTTAGCCGAGTGGTTAGAGTCCGCGGCTACAAAGCAAAGCCATGCTGAAGGTGTCTGGGTTCGATTCCCGGTCGGCCCAGGATCTTTTCGTAATGGAAAGTTCCTTGACATTCCTGGCATATAGTATCATCGTACTTGCCACATGATATACGAATGCGTGGCAACTTTGGCAAAGAAAACTCTCAGTTAATAACTGTGGAAGTGCTCATTGAACACTCAGCAGAGGAGCAGGCTCTGTCCCAGTGAAGACGTTAATGTCAAAAAGAAGAAGAAGTCAAGTAAATTTTGGGTCACTTGATTTATAGTTAATCCTGTGAAAACTTCTTCTTTCTGGCGTTACGTCCAACTGGGACAAAGCCTGCTTCTCAGATTAGTGTTCTTATGAGCACTTCACAGTTATTAACACACCGAGGACGAAGCCTCAAAATCAGTTGAACGCTAAATTCAACCACTATATCTCGGCTGTCCTAAGCCCGATTTACAAAATTTTGGCACCTACAGAAATGTATGGGCTTCTAGATTCATGTCAGATTTTTGAAATATTTTTGGGAACTACTGTTTGATTTGTAGTACTTAAAACACCGGAGCAAGTCCTAAAAAATTTCTAACCGGCGGAAATTTGTAGATAACTTAGAATTTATCGCGATAACCTATAGATTTTTTTATTGTATGATGATCGTTTTAGTGTAATCTAACAATTGGCATTGAATTTTTGATTGTTAGCCGTTCAAAGAACTACAATATATTCACAAAACTGCGTAGAATACAGAAAAAATACATTTTCAATTATAACTTGAAATTCATCGCGATGACCCAAACATTTTATGATCTTAAATAATACTCATATGTAAGGCATCAAATTTGCAGAACACTGATAATAAATTTCTGTTGTGAAAACTACAATATTTTCACAAAATAGTAAAAAATACAGGAAAATACAGGTTTTCTGCAGTAATTTCATATGTATCGCAATGAATCATCAGTTTTATAATTTTAATCTCTTTGTTTATTCATAGAAACAAATTTCCTGAAAACCGTTGATCGCTGTTTGTTCAAAGAACTACAATATATTCACAAATCTGCGAAAGAATACAGAAAAAATACATTTTCAACTATAACTTGAAATTTATCGTGATGACCCAAACATTTTATGATCTAAGAATATACTCATACTTAAGGCCATCAAATTTGCAGAACACTGATAATAAATTTCTGTTGGAAAACTACAATATCTTCACAAAATGTATTGTAGATTCACAAAACTGCGTAGAATACAGAAAAATATTCATTTTCAACTATAACTTGAAATTTATCGCGATGACCCAAACGTTTTTATAACCTTAATATGTACTCATATTTAAGGCCATCAAATTTGCAGAACAATGATAATAAATTTCTGTTGGAAAAACTACAATATTTTCACAAAATAGTGAAAAATACAGGAAAATACAGGTTTTCTGCAGTAATTTCATATGTATCGCAATGAGTCATCAGTTTTATAATTTTAATCTCTTTGTTTGTTCATGAGAAACAATTTTCTGAACATCGTTGATCGCTGTTTGTTCAAAGAACTACAATATATTCACAAATCTGCGTAAAATACAGAAAAATATACATTTTCAACTAGAACTTGAAATTTATCGCGATGACCCAAACGTTTTATGATCTTAGAATATCCTCATATTTAAGGCCATGAAATTTGCAGAACACTGATAATAAAGTTCTATTGGAAAAACTACAATATTTTCACAAAATAGTGAAAAATACAGGAAAATACAGGTTTTCTAACAGTAATTTCATATATATCGCAATGACTCATCAGTTTTAAAATTTTAAACTCTTTGTGTGTTCATGAGAAACAAATTTCCTAAACATCGTTGATCGCTGTTTGTTCAAAGAATACAATATATTCACAAAACTGGGTAAAATACAGAAAAAAATACATTTTCAATTATAACTTGAAATTTATTGCTATGACCCAAACATTTTATGATCTTTAAATATACTCATATTTAAGGCCATCAAATTTGCAGAACACTGATCAGAAATTTCTGTTGGAAAAGCTACAATATTTTCACAAAATAGTGAAAAATGCAGAAAAATACAGGTTTTCTAAAATAATTGCATATTTATCGCAATGAGTCATCAGTTTTATAATTTTAATCTCTTTGTTTGTTCATGAGAAAACAAATTTCCTGAACATCGTTTGATCGCTGTTTGTTTAAAGAACTACAATATATTCACAATCTGCGTAGAATACAGAAAAAATACATTTTCAACTATAACTTGAAATTTATCGTGATGACCCAAACATTTTATGATCTAAGAATATACTCATACTTAAGGCCATCAAATTTGCAGAACACTGATAATAAATTTCTGTTGGAAAAACTACAATATCTTCACAAAATAGTGAAAATACAGGAAAATACAGGTTTTCTACAGTAATTTCATATTTATCGCAATGACTCATCAGTTTTATAATTTTAAACTCTTTGTGTGTTCATGAGAAACAAATTTCCTAAACATCGTTGATCGCTGTTTGTTTAAAGAACTACAATATATTCACAAAACTGCGTAGAATACAGAAAAAAAAATACATTTTCAACTATAACTTGAAATTCATCGCGATGACCCAAACATTTTATGATCTTAAAATATACTAATATTTAAGGCCATCAGATTTGCAGGAAACTGATAATAAATTTCTGTTGGAAAAACTACAATATTTTCACAAAATAATAAAAAAATACAGGTTTTCTGCAGTAATTTCATGTTTATCGCAATGAGTCATTAGTTTTATAATTTAAAACTCTTTGTTTGTTCATGAGAAACAAATTTCCTGAACATCGTTGATCGCTGTTTGTTTAAAGAACTACAATATATTCACAAATCTGCGTAGAATACAGAAAAAATACATTTTCAACTATAACTTGAAATTTATCGTGATGACCCAAACATTTTATGATCTAAGAATATACTCATACTTAAGGCCATCAAATTTGCAGACACTGATAATAAATTTCTGTTGGAAAAACTACAATATCTTCACAAAATAGTGAAAAATACAGGAAAATACAGGTTTTCTACGTAATTTCATTATTATCGCAATGACTCTTCAGTTTTATAATTTTAAACTCTTTGTGTGTTCATGAGAAACAAATTTCCTAAACATCGTTGATCGCTGTTTGTTTAAAGAACTACAATATATTCACAAAACTGCGTAGAATACAGAAAAAAAAATACATTTTCAACTATAACTTGAAATTCATCGCGTGACCCAAACATTTTATGATCTTAAAATATACTAATTTTAAGGCCATCAGATTTGCAGGAAACTGATAATAAATTTCTGTTGGAAAAACTACAATATTTTCACAAAATAATAAAAAAATACAGGTTTTCTGCAGTAATTTCATATTTATCGCAATGAGTCATTAGTTTTATAATTTTAAACTCTTTGTTTGTTCATGAGAAACAAATTTCCTGAACATCGTTGATCGCTGTTTGTTCAAAGAACTACAATATATTCACAAAATCTTGTATAACACAGAAAAATCTTAAATTTCTGCTGCAATATATTGATTGCCTCTAGATCAATTAAAAGATTTGAAGTTGTTTTAGTTATGAAAATAAATATATTTACAGAACATTTTTGATGTTTTTTAAAGAACTACAAACAATTTCACAAAACTATGAATAATATAGGGAAATTACGATCCTAACAACAGTTTGAAATTCATTGCAATGATACATGTATTTTGTGATTTTTAAAATATTCTCATATTAAGGGTTATCAAGTTTCCACAATTTAATCGATGAAATTTTATTAAAAGAACTACAATATTTTCACAAATTACCATATAATACAAAAATATTCTGTTGCTACCGAAGTTTGAAAATTTGATCATCTATATATTTTTCTAAATCGTTGTGTATTTTCAATAAAAATAAATGTGCTCAAAATTATTAGAAGCTGTTTGTTTGTTTGTTCCTTTGGAATATTGTAAAACTTTCTAATTATGAAAACATTACCCAATTACTGAATTGTAGCGGAAATAAATCCGAGTACATTCGATTTGCATAATCTGCTGATTTAGACATAGCGTGATATATTCTAGCAATATTGACAACTTTCAAATGAAGCCGTCTGACTTTATTTTTATGTGGTAAAATTATTATTTTATATTGAAAACACAAGACACCTTGAGCGGCTATTGGATCAGTAGGTATTTTTTATGTTTCAATAATCGCTCATTCAAAAATTATTATGTATACTAATTCTTTTTGCTGAGAGCAGGTTATATTTGACCATAAAAAATAGCAGGATAAATAACGAATTCTAATTATGTTTATGCTTTTTATCCAGTATGTTCGTCACGAAATCTGTTTACCGTGAGCGGAATAGGAACACTTAGATGCAGTAACAGTTTCAATTAAATATGTTTTATGAATGTTTTTAAAGTAATTTCTATATTAACGCTGATCATCTATACTTGGAGCTACATTGTAACATGAAAAAGTATTGATCGACTCAATAGTTATTTTAAAATTAACCTTTGAACACCTTACTTCCCTTAAATGAGGGGAATATGGTGCACAGATGGTACTCTATTTCTTTTCCCTCGAAATAGGAAAACTACGGTGATAGTAAACAGTACGATGTGGTTAAAACATTAAAATATCTGTAGTTTTCCATAGCAAATAGGTAAACGAAAGTTTTTTATTGGTTCAACATTCTATTGTGATTGTAGTTTCTTTTAAGAATAATGATAGTATTTTGAAGCAGATTTTTTAAGATGTGTCATGTTCAAAATATATTAAAGTAAAGCTGGTTGAATCGATTTTTACTATTTAACTTACTACATGGTAGTTAAAAGTATATGCTATTAGTACAAAATAAAAATGGATCTGAAAAAGTGACATGAAAATGGGTTTTCAATTAAGCCCTAGCTGAGACAGTGATTAGGGTAACTGCATATTTGAAATACTTACCTTTATATTTTTATTCTTAATTCTTATTAGAGTTATTAGATAGATGGCATCAAACATGTTCTTGTTTTTTTATGAGAAAGTTTTGAACCATAAAATATAGGTCATTGCGTGAAATTATTAAATTACAAAGAGTTCTTAGTTTTGAAATAATTTAATGAAATAATGTTAGTTCTTTGAACTAACACGTATCAATTTTCATTTATATTCTTTCTCGTGAACATGAAAATGGTTTGAATTAATAAAATCAATGCGTCATCGCAATGATATCAAACTACACTAGATATGAGAAAATTTTATAAATTGTAAAATTCATGGGTAATAGCGATTTATTTTAAACTATTGCTGAAACTTTTTTTTTTCTGCCATATGCTACGCAGTTTAATATATATGTTGTAATTCGTTAAATGTACAAATTACAATGAAAAATGTTTGGTATATAAATTCGAACTTCATGGTTAGATAAGTTCAGTTGTGTACAAACAAACGCTAAATTTTTATAGACTAGCTCCAGTGTTTGTAGTACTACAAATCCAACAATAGATTCCAAGCACATTTTCTATAACCGCACATGAATCTACAAATAAGGACAAACTAGGGTTGAAGCGATCAACTTTTTTTAACAACCGTCATCCATGTTAGTAAAATATCATTAATTGCGTTATTATAAGTAAATCAAAAAATGTGTCATTGCGACAATAATGGATTAGCTACAATTTGTAGTTGTAAGTCTCAAATATGAGAATAGTTTAAAACCACAAAATCTATGGGTCGTTGCGGTGAATATGAAGTAAGATTGTTGAAGGTATTTTTCTGTATTATTTACAATTTTTGAGAATGGTTTAATGCTTTGGAGAAACTTTAAAATTTGCTCTGTTTTATGGTTTATAATTGAAAAAATATAATAAAATCATTAAAATGATAACTCCTTGCCACAATTATTATATTTGCAACGGAAATCTGATATACTGCTGTTCTTCTTTCTTCTTCTTTCTGGCGTCACATCCCAAACTGGGACAAAGCCTGCTCTCAGCTTAGTGTTCTTATGAGCACTTCCCAAAGTTATTAACTAATGCAATTGATCATTTTGCATGTGTATATCGTGTGGCAGTACGAAAGATACTCTATGCCCTGGGATGTCGAGAAAATTTCCAACCCGAAAGATCCTCGACCGGTGGGATTCGAACCACGACCCTCAGCTTGGTCTTGCTGATTAGCTGCGCGTTTTACCGCTACGGGCTATTTGGCCGCCCATTTTGTGTTATAATAAATAATAATACAATAATTGTGCAAATATTATCAATAAATAGAAATTGTTATATTACCATTTTGTAAACTGTTTGTCGTGCTTTGAAAACAGAAATTATAATGCTCTATTTTTTATATTTATTACGTTGAGAATATTTCAAATCGTAAACACAACTATTATGAAAACGCAACCATAGTCAGAAACCTGTTCCTGTATTATTCGTGATTTTGTGAAAATATTGATAGTTCCTTAGAGCAAATAGCCATTATCAATTGTTGAGAAAAGTTTGTTTTTTTTTTCAAAAAACTTAATAACGTTTCGAATAATAAAATCATTAGTCATCTTGAATAATATGAAACAAGGAAAAGCAATAGTATATTCTTGTATTACATGGTATTTTGTGAAAATATTGAAGTTTTTCTAAACGAAATTTCATCGGTTTAATTTATACAAAGCTTACCAACTCTAAACGAAAACATTTTATTTTAACATTAACAAATCATAAAATCCATGGAACATTGTGGTCAATTTCAGGTTTTTATTACGATCTAACTTTTCTGGTATTTTCCACAGTTTTGTGTAAATGTTTTAGTTCTTCAGAAATCACTAAAAATGTTCTGTAGATATATTTACTTTTATATATAATATGCTCCAAACTCTTAAAATTATATGGTCTGGAGGCAATCAGTTATTTGCATTTGCTGACAAAACGTCGAAAGGTGGGAATTGAAGAGAACGAAATGATCTTGGAAGAATTATTCTCTTCCGAAAGAATAAATAATTCGATATTTTTTTCTTTTCGATGTGTTATTCTTTCGACGTTTTGACTATCAACGTTTGTTGTTGTGTTCTAATCATTTATATATGAATCTGAAATTCTAAACCGTGGAAATTATAAGAAAAATGCAGTAATTTTGAATTACAGGAGAAATTTTAATGTTTCTGTATTATCATCTATTTTCGAGCCCTTTTAATGAAAATTTACAGATAAGCAACAGATATTTTTGTATTATACGGTAATTTGTGAAAATATTGGTAAGTTCATCCGATTATGTTGTGCAAACTTGACAACCCTAAATATGAAGAATATTTTAAAATCAAAAAACCCATGGATCATTGCAAAAAAATCAAACTGTTGTTAGATCGTATTTTTCCTGCATTATTCACAGTTTTGCGAAAAGTTGTCGTTCTTTTGAAAAAACATCAAAAATGTTTTAAATATGTTTATTTTTATATCTCACAATTAAGCATTGTCTTTTAAATTGATAAGGTCTAGAGACAACGAATAAATTGTAGAAGAAATTTCAGAATTTAATACAGAAATTTACAATACAAGATTTTGTGAAAGCATTGTAGTTTCTTCGAACAAACAGCTATCAACGATGTTCAGAAAATTTGTTTCTCATGAACATACAAAGAGATCAAAATTATAAAATGATGAGTCATTGCGATAATATGAAATTATTGTAGAAACCTGCCATTTTTCTGCATTTTTCCAACAGAAATTCATTTATCAGTGTTTGCAATTTGGATGGCCTTAAATATGATTATATTTTAGATCAATAAAACGTTTGGGTCATAGCGATTAATTTCAAGTTATAGTTGAAAACGTATTTTTTCCTGTATTCTAATCAGTTTTGTGAATATATTGTAGTTCTTTGACAAACAGCGATCAACGATGCTCAAATAACTTGTTTTCTCATGAACAAACAAGATTTAAAATTATAAAACTGAATGATTCATTGCGATATATATGATATTACTGCAGAAACCTGTATTTTCCTGTTTTTCATATTTTGTGAATTTGTAGCTTACACAGAAATTCATTATCAGTGTTCTGCGAATGTGAATGGCCTTAAATATCGTATATTTTAGATCAATAAATGTTTGGGTCATCGCGATAAATTTCAAGTTATAGTTGAAATGTATATTTTTCTGTATTCTACGCAGTTTTGTATATATTCACAGTAGTTCTTTGAACAAACAGCGATCAAAAATGTTTCGAAATTTGTTTCTCATGAACAACAATGAGATTAAAATTATAAAACTGGAATGACTCATTGCGATAATATATGAAATTACTGTAGAAAACCTGTATTTTCCTGTATTTTTTCACTATTTGTGAAGATATTGTTAGTTTTTCCACAGAAATTTTTATCAGTGTTCTGCAAATTTGATGGCCTTAAATATGAGTTATTTTAAGATCATAAAACGTTTGGGTCATCGCGGATAATTTCAAGTTATAATTGAAAATGAATTTTTTTCTGTATTCTAGCGCCAGTTTTGTGAATATATTGTATGTTCTTTGAACAAACAGCTATCAACGATTTCCAGGAAATTTGTTTCTCATGAACCACAAAAGAAGTTTAAAATTATAAAACTGATGAGTCATTGCGGATAAACATGAAATTCTGTAGAAACCTGTATTTCCTGTATTTTTCAACTATTTTGTGAAAATATTGTAGTTTTTCCAACAGAAATATATTATCAGTGTTCTGCAAATTTGGTGGCCTTAAATATGAGTATATTTTAAGATCATAAAAATGTTTGGGTCATCGCGATGAATTTTCAAGTTATAATTGAAATGTATTTTTTCTGTATTCTACGCAGTTTTGTGAATGTATTGTAGTTTTTGAACAAACAGCGATCAACGTTTTTCAGGAAATTTGTTTCTCAAGAAACACACAAAGAGTTTAAAATATAAAACTGATGAGTCATTGCGATAAATATGAAATTACTGTAGAAAACCTGTTATTTTCTGTTATTTTTCACTATTTTGTGAAAATATTTGTAGTTTTTCCAACAGAAATATATTATCAGTGTTCTGCAAATTTGAGGCCTTAAATATGAGTAATATTTAAGATCATAAAATGTTTGGGTCATCGCGATGAATTTCGTTATAATTGAAAATGTATTTTTTTCTGTATTCTACGCAGTTTTGTGATATATTGTAAGTTCTTTGAACAAACAGCTATCAACGATTTCCAGGAATTTGTTTCTCATGAACACACAAAGAGTTTAAAATTTAAAAACTGATGAGTCATTGCGATAAACATGAAATTACTGTAGAAAACTGTATTTCCTGTATTTTTTCACTATTTTGTGAAAATATTGTAGTTTTTCCAACAGAAATTTATTATCAGTGTTCTGCAAATTTGGTGGCCTTAAATATGAGTATATTTTAAGATCATAAAAGTTTGGGTCTCGCGATGAATTAAGTTATAATTGAAAATGTATTTTTGTATTCTACGCAGTTTTGTGAATATATTGTGTTCTTTGAACAAAAGCGATCAAAAATGTTCAGAAAATTTTGTTTCTCATGAAACAAACAATGAGATTAAATTATAAAACTGATGACTCATTGCGATATATATGAAATTACTGTAGAAAACCTGTATTTTCCTGTATTTTCCACTATTTTTGTGAAGATATTGTAGTTTTTCCAACAGAAATTTATTATCAGTGTTCTGCAAATTTTGATGGCCTTAAATATGAGTATATTTTAAGATCATAAACGTTTGGGTCATCGCGATAAATTTCAAGTTATATTGAAAATGTATTTTTTTTCTGTATTCTACGCAGTTTTGTGATATATTGTGTTTTTGAACAACAGCTATCAACGATTTCCAGGAAATTTTGTTTCTCATGAAACACCAAAGAGTTTAAAATTATAAAATGATGAGTCATTGCGATAAACATGAAATTACTGTAGAAACCTGTATTTTCCTGTATTTTTCACTATTTTGTGAAAATATTGTAGTTTTCCAACAGAAATTTATTATCCGTGTTCTGCAAATTTGGTGGCTTAAATTATGAGTATTTTTAAGATCATAAAATGTTTTGGGTATCGCGATGAATTGTCAAGTTATAATTGAAATGTATTTTTTCTGTATTCTACGCAGTTTTGTGAATGTATTGTAGTTCTTTGAACAACAGCGATCAACGGTTTTCAGGAAATTTGTTTCTCATGAACACACAAAGAGTTTAAAATTATAAAATGATGAGTCATTGCGATAAACATGAAATTACTGTAGAAAACCTGTATTTTCCTGTATTTTTTACTATTTTGTGAAATATTGTAGTTTTTCCAACGAAATATATTATCAGTGTTCTGCAAATTTGATGGCCTTAAATATGAGTATATTTTAAGATCATAAAACGTTTGGGTCATCGCGATAAATTTCAAGTTATAATTGAAAATGTATTTTTTTTCTGTATTCTACGCAGTTTTGTGAATATATTGTAGTTCTATCTCTCTCAACCAACAACAACCCAGTGAGTTACCGGTTGTCTGTTTCTCTAGATTTGTGCTTTTGAAAATTCGAGATTTGGCTTCTATGTACCTTCACCCTAAAAACCATTGGTAACCGAGTTTGTATCTCGTTGTTATTAAGCCAGGGTGTCTACTACCTGAAAAACCTGGAAAACCTGGAATTATCAGGGAATTTTATTCAACCTGGAAAAAAAACCTGGAATTCTCAGGGAATTTTGATCACAATCAGGGAAACTACTTTGAGGCAGTAATTCATGATAAAATATGTTAACGACAATGGATTTTTGCGTCATAATCCAGAGCTACCATTATTTGCCAGAAAACTCTTTTCATTCGAAAAAAAATTTCGGCTGCGCCGCTCTCATGAGCACTATATGAACTATTCAATGAAGATCCTTTTAAGTATGATTTTTTATCAGCTCACCAAAACATGATAAATGTTTTTAATGTCTCTTTATTTATTTAGTGAAAGATTAAAATATCAAGGTACCAGCCCTTGGTTTATTTTAGATACCATTTTCATGCAAGTCTCTAAAAAGTCTTTATTTTTGATAAAAGGGGTCTGAAGTCTCTATTTTAACCAAAATAGACTTTAAAGTCTCATTTTTCCATTATCTTGCTTGCAGATAATTAAGATACAAAATTTCTTCTCATATTTCTCGAGAACAGTTTCAGGAATTATCCTTGTGGTTGCTCCAGAGATTTCATCATTCCTCTACCAATTTGTTCAGCAATTTTTCGTAGGATGCTTACAGGAATTTCTCCAGAAATTGCTTCAGGATTGAGCATTTCAACGTTACTACCTCTAGTAATTTTCTCAGGGTATTCCTGTAAACAAAGTCTATCCTAGGACTTCTTCCAGATACTTTTTCACTAACTTTTCAACCGAATTCTACAGTCGTTAATCTAAGAGATATCCAAAGTTTCCCACAGAATTTCTTCCAAGAAAACCCGACAAGAATTTCAACGCCATTTCATCTACGGTTATTCCAAAGAATAGCTCCAAAGTTCCTCGAGGGGTTATTCGAATGAATCTATTAAGAACATTACAAATAATTCCTTATATTCGACCTGTTTTCATTATTAAGTTTCTTTAGATTTTTTTTCTAGAAATTTCTCCAGCGTTTTTTCTAAGGAATTTTGGAGTTCATCCAAACGTTTGAATGAATTCTCAAAAAATCCCCATGGAATATTGAAAAGTTCATTTAAGTTCCACACCAGTTAACACTCCAACATTTTTTCATGAGATCCTACGATTGTAGTAACAATAATTCCTTCACATTTTTTTTAGGAATTTCGTCCTGTTTTTTCAGGAGTTCCTTCACAATATCCTGCGAGATTTGATTTTTCTTTTATATTTTTCAATTATCTTAGCAATAATTTGGCAATAATCTTGGAAATCTTCTAATAGTTCTTCAAAAGTGACTCTTTCTAAAAAACCTTTTCCATCAAAGGTGACCTAAGAAATTACATAAGTAACTGTAACAGAAGGTACCCTAAAATTTGCTTTAGGAATACGTCACGAATTTTTCTCAACAATTTCTCAGCATACTGGAAAATTTCATTCAAATTTCCACGAAGAAAACTCCTGGAAGAATGTTCGAGAAAAAAGTTGCGAAAACTTCCTTGAGAAATCTTAGAATTAATGGAGCAATCTCTGGAGTAATTCCTGAAGGTATCCTCAGAGAAATTTGCTGTTAAAATCTTTAAACAAAATTCTAAAGAACAATGTCGTAGAAATTTTTTGAGAATTTTGAATCATCTGGAGAAATTTCTAGCGAATATTATAACATGTTTTAAACGAGAGTCTTGAAGGATGTTTGTAGAAAAACTAATTGGAGAATCACCGGATAAAATCCTAGAGGACTAAAGGCTTTTCGAAAATATCTGAAATAATGGAAATAAATATAGGAATTTCTGATGGAAGGCCTGAGGTATTGTATGTGATATTTTTTTGGAAAAATCTTGATTCTATTTGAGATACCCAAAACAAAATATTTGGAGGAATTCCTTAGGAAATTCTTGGAGAGTGAAAAATCTCAAAAAAGATATCAATCATCCCCATCGTAATGTCGTCATAATACATGTTTGTCATTTACTGGCATATGCCAGATTTGTTGATATGTCGTCGTAATGTCACGAGAAATTTGAAAAAAAAAAGTTTAAAATATTCTCAAAGAAATATGTGGTCTGATTAAACTATTCTATCCTGGTTCTTGTTAGGTCTCGTTTTGCTTTTTGATTACTGTTCGTCTCGTTTTGATTTCTTTTTAGTGCTTTTTTCCTGGAAAGGTTTCTAAATTTCCTGTTTTCAAGAAACTCAGTCACCACCAGCCCTGCTTCATGCACAATTTTAAAATTATTGGAAAATATTCGGTTTTAGACAAATATTTTCGAAAAAAAAATTGGAAATTGGTACAACTTTAACCTTCCAGTCGTCGCGCGATTGCCACCGTCAGAAACCACCCGTGCTGCCTGTTGTGAACGAAAGCGAGTTTTTTCAGCGTGTTGTACAAAATACAACAGCGCGACGACTTAAGTGTTAAATTGAAATTTCGTAACAATCATAAATAAGTTTGGAACTTTTTCGAAGGAAATGCGAAAATTCAACATTTATTTAATTACCACAGTGATATGTTATACGGTCGAACGCGATTACCCAGGGGCTTGATAATTCGTGTTTCTATTCCCGAAAAAAATGGAACGGGATCCAAAAGTTTTACGGATTATTTGTATTAATTTAGATGGGTACATGTATATCTACTTAAATATGTAGCAGATGACCGTGTTAATGTTAAGATATTTAAAGAAATTGGCTTTTATGCAGATCAGAACTGTATGATTGCTTGCTAATACATCGATAACTTAGTATTTATTTTAAAGTATTACCACAATCCAAATAAAGTTTTACTTTTGCGCCCATGAAGTTGTCTTAGTTATCTAAACGACCGATGGAAATGATGTGTATCATTCATCTGTACTAAAAATACTTTCAAGAAGTAGCATACTGATGTACTTGAAAGTTTTGTTCAGTTCACGCGAGCTCTAACAAACGAAATATATACATCATCATTGGAAAATACAATTCATTTAAATAAAATTTAAGCTTTGGTATTGTTAGCATGTTCATATTATAATATTGGATATTGGAATCGCATCAGCATGCTTTAAATAATGTTCATAATGTTCAGAAGTATTAAATAGCTATTAAAAATTGAAAATTTTAAAAATTGTCATTTGTTTGTTTTAGGGCCCTTTTCTTCACCTTCGCTTAAGCGTAAACCCACGTTAAACCCATATAATAAAACTAGGATTTAAGACCCTAAGTGGGGGTGAAAAAAATCATAGACATATAAATTAGAGTATTTCTGGAACCTGGATTTTTTTTTTCGTAAACCTGGAAAAACCTGGAAATTCAGGGAATTTCTTTCGGTAAAACGAATAGACACCCTAGGAGCAGATAA
The DNA here is from genome assembly GCF_002204515.2 of Aedes aegypti. Classification (NCBI taxonomy): domain Eukaryota; kingdom Metazoa; phylum Arthropoda; class Insecta; order Diptera; family Culicidae; genus Aedes; species Aedes aegypti. The sequence continues at coordinate 14,895 of NW_018735411.1, forward strand.
ACGGACCAAAATAAAAACTATCGCCGCTGGGAGACAGAGGAGGATTTCTCTTTATCGTAGCATTGTGAAATAAAGTGTAAATCCATTCGTTTGCTCAGTAATAACAAGCTCAACACTTGGTCACCTATGGCTTTAGGATGAGATCATAAATTATGCGAGATTTCTTTTCTTCTTCTCATAGATACAAAATGACATATCTGCCTTTCAAACAACACAATTTCAGTCATTCGAATTGACTAGTAGGAAGCTTCGCATGTGGATAAACCTTATTAATAAGGCATGTAACATGGTGCTGAATAATAACGCTATTTTGGATGGTATTGAGAAGCTTCAAAACTTATTTATTTTATGTTATTTCTTAATGGCACAGTGTTTATGGAAAGATTAGAAACTAACATCATGAGGCTAAAATGGGTTTGGGATTTTAGTACATGTTTGCAGGGGCTATAATCCCATATTAAACCAAATAATAGTAAACAAACTCATGAATATCTTTCTGCTATCCGTCGGATTGAATTTATCTCTTCAGCAAATTTCTTTATATGGTTTGAAGAATGAGTTTTTACAATGGGATATATAAGTTTTCTACTTAAATTACAGTGAACAAGCGTGTTGGAACATATCTTATCTCAAATTGTCTTTGGGCCACCTTTAAATCACCACCTAGAAAGCTGAAAATTTCACAGAATACTATTTTCTTAATAGTAAGGATAATAAGGAACATATGGGAGATTGGATTCTCAAACATTTTTTAAATTTGAACCGACCCAATGTACATAAACACATAGATAACGCAAATACAAACATATGTGAAAGTCTCTCGAAATCAAACAAAACAAAAATTACTCTAGACTCTCCGACCGATTTTTTTGGTTTTTGCAGCAAATGGACGCGAGAGACCCAGACTTTATTGTGGCGAAATTTCAGACTTACTTAATTTTTTGTAAATAAGTAGTTCTACGGAACACACCGTGGCGAGTATTGCAAAACTCGTTTTGAATATTGCAACACACCACCGAAAAGTTTAGAAATATTTGGTCTAGAATTGTTTGAACCAATTTTAATTGTCTTGTCTAGTCTGGATAGAAAATGAGGCAGATTAAACCGGAAAATAAATTAAATGCACATAATCAACCATCAACAGATTGTAGGGAGCCGTAATGCTAATAGGGGGAGATCCCCCAGTACCGGACAACACCCAAACACCGAACAAAGTCGAAACATTGAGAAATCATGATTCAATCAATGAATCGGTGTATTAGTAAAAAGGAAGCTATTATGGAGACTAATGTTTGCGTCATCCTTGAAATGTGCATACCTTTTTAGAAAAGTACAAAAAGTTTTAAAAATCTTAAAAAAAATTACGTATCGCCTTAATTTTGAGCCAATTTAGTAATTATTTTGAATATGAAAAAATACTTTGGATCACGGCAAGCATGATCGAACATAATCCTAATTTGATAGTATGAATGTATTTTCGTACCATAATTGAACTAAATATGGACAAATTTACAACTTTGGGTAAGTACCTCCTGTTCCCCCAGTTTCGGACAGCTTGATTTGTTATATGATATCTTTGTAATTATTGCGTCAGAGTCTCAAAATACATTTGTTTTGCAATAAAATTAAGAAAAATGAACATTCAGAACAACATCGGTAAAATGTGCTATTTTTCATCATATATGAAAGAGGCAAGCTATTCAGCATGACCATGTTGAGGGTCGTGGGTTCGAATCCCGCTGGTCGAGGATCTTTTCCTAAAGGAAATTTTTCTCGATTCCCAGGGCATAAGAGTATCTTCGTACCTGCCACACGATATACACATGCAAAAATGGTCAATCGGCAAAGAAAGCTCTCAGTTAATAACTGTGGAAAGTGCTCATAAGAAACACTAATCTGAGAAGCAGGCTTTTGTCCCAGTTGGGACGTAACGCCAGAAAGAAGAAGAAGATGAAAGAGGTTTTTGATGGACATCTTGCAAACTAAGAAAAAAACTCAAATTATTCTTGTAAATGTTGCAAATGCATTGAATTGGCAATTATGATACTATTCCTATATAAACACATTCAATGATGTTCAAATTTACAGAATTCGAGGCATTTCCAGATCGTATCCGGTACTGGGTGCCGCCTTTCAAGATCGATCAATTTTGGTACTAAAATACATCAATCAAAATGTAATGTAAAATTCATATTTAAATTTTCATTTTGTTTTTGTACGCTATAAAAATTATAATGTTCATCATAAATGGGTAACACGAGCACATAAAACTAATATTTTTCAAAATTATGAACTTAGTGGCTTAAGTGTCCGGTACTGGGGAATCTCCCCCTATTTAGTACCTTTGATTCACTTTGGTATGAGTGCTTTTATTATTATTTTGATGCATTGTGATCATATTGGCGCTTACTTCGACTATGCGAACATGGGCAGTGTGGATAACAAATTTCTTCCCACACATAATTTATAGAACTTTAGTGTTATATATTTTTTACTTATTCGTGTGAAATACATGTGATATGCAAATAATGTAATATGCAAAATTTACAAATAATACAATTTTTTCTCCAACAAACTATTGGGAGCTTGATGCAAGTGCTGCCCGGCCAATGCTGCCAACTTGTGTGCGTATTGGCAAACCGCAGGTACGCCAACCGTTCCGGACCAGTTGTAGTACATGTGCGTCTGCTTGAAGGTATACAACTGTAGCTTGTCGGCATTCAAACCGGACTCGTCCTTGAGTATGTTGTAGCTTGTGGGCGAAACCGTACCTTGCCGGACGCTTTGTGAAACGAGGTAGAAGTCGTTCCTGGAAGAATGTAAGAAGTTGTTAGAATATTTACCTATAATGACTTGGATATTTAGAACTCACCTTTCGGGTAGGGTTATAACGTCATCCACGATCGTACCCGGCACGGGATTCCGCTTCTGATGGAACAGTCTAGTGTTGATTCGTTTGTTAACTACGAAAAATGTTAATCTTGCCGCTTCTCGCCTATCCTTACATGCTAGAAGGAGTTTCTCCTTGATCGCATTCACTTCATGATCGTAGACGTATTTGAGTTGTCCTTCGCCGACTCCGTCGCGATACACAATGATGCGTTCGGGTAGCGCATTTCCGAAATCCGCGCGATACGAATGCACAGCTTTGATTATGTTTTGAGCCATAAAGTTCGAAAGTTCCTCTCCATTTGAATGGTGGTTAACTGTGGAGAAATATTTCGGATGTCGACATCCCGCTCCATACATCGACGCCACTAGTGCTCCGTATGATTTGGACTTATCTCGGGTATCATGGCAAACGTCAATCCAATTACCATAATAGAGCTCAGAGGATTCTTCAGGATCCAAGGAATACCACCAAGCTTGCAGTTCACTTGGATTGCGACTTTCGTTGCGACGGACATCAACGTTCGTACATTACCACCTTTGGGTGTGATCGTACGCGTTTTGATGACCTGTGTTGCAACAGCGCGATCAACGCAGCACTTTTTCTTGATGGCAGCGTATCGATCAGCCTTATCGTTCGTAACCACGCACATGATCATTTGTGGGTCCCGCTGAACGATCGAATTCAGACTGTCGATGTAGACCGCCGGTGAATCGTTGGGAATGACGATGAGTTGGGGATCCTCAATCTGGAAACGCAATACCACGTGCCGCTTGTCGAAGGCATTGCATGAAATCGGTTATCAAACGTTCCGATCCCTTTGGAACGACTGCGAACCACTTCGTGAGTGCAACTGAGTGGTACATGGGGTTGTTGCGGAAAGCCATTTGCCATTCGGCCATTTCCCCAGCAGCAACCGCACTGTAAAAGAAAATTATTTCATTTATATGACCATTACAACATCAACTAATTCGTCTTACTAATTTGGTTGCTCCGGATGGAAGAAAATTGTTTCCGGTTGAAGAACTCGTGCCGGGACTTCGACCAAACGACGATCAAGTTCTGTTTTCCAGAATTGAAAGATTTCGGTGCTTTCTTTGGAATCCTGCAAACGCCGGTTGAATACTTCCAGGCGTTCGATTCGCTTATCCGGCGTCAGACGGGTGTGATCCGCTAAGGTGCGCATCAAGCTGTAAAAATGTTTTTTTTTTTTAATTAGAATGTTGATAAGTGGTTCAATGCAATAGCTACTTACTTGAAGTTTCGTCGCATTTCGTCGGTAATACCGGTTGCACGTACTAATTCTGGTACCAGATAGATAAGTTCAGGCAAGCCGGCTCTTATATCTTTGGATTTTGACCGAGAAACCAACATGGGCTGCCTTGGATCTCTAATGATGATGTTGTAGCGTTCGCGGAAATACTGCACAAAAGAGATTTGTCCGTTCGACGTCTGAAAGGAGCTCTCTGCTGTAGTGCTATACTCGACATCATTGATTGTGTAGGTCCGATTACTGCCATATGTGGCCATCACAACGGACCCAAGTATCATTCGTTTGAAATTATCCTTCCAATTGCCTCCATGGTTCATGCATTGCTTCATTAGCGTATAGCACGTATCTGTTCGCATAACTCGATGCGTCAATTCTGCACACATCAGAACATCATTCTCATGTTGTCTGATGCTTGTTACATAACCGGGATACAATTCAATGCCATACTGGCTCACTGTTACTTTTGCTGCTGGATCGAAAAAGTTTCGTCCAATCAGTTGCAAATTTAATCCACCCATTGCCTTGCGATTAATCAGATTGTATATCATCAGTGCCGTTTCGTTAGTTCCGTCAATTACACCAACACGTCTCAATTTGATAATGTATTCCTGATCTGAAGTGGAATCTTTCGTTGTGATTTCCACCTCATCACTGCGAAGTTTGTGGCGCGTGAAAAGCTGTGTTTCCGTCGAAAATATATCCGCCGATCGTTGGTTTCAGTCCATACACCAGACTTCTCAACAACCTGCTGCTTTCAACAGGTGGGTTGAAGTCCACTCGGTATTGGAAAATACATTCATCGTCTTTTCTGGCCACTCGGAAATAGTTGGTTTGAAGCATTATTTGTCTTCCACTCGTACCTTGCTTGGTTATAGTCGTATCTATCGGACGGGTACGAACAATTTCTGCAATGGCCCGATTACCACGCATACCCCCTCTGGCAACGCCAGATGAAGTTTGCGGTGTTTCCGTACTATGAACTGGCTTTTCTACAATTGGATTAGAACTGCTTGGGTTTCCATCATGGTGCTTCTGACGTCGATCCTCGCCATAACGTTCATTCGAGTTCCGTTGATGATCTACAAATTGTCTGCCATTATTAACGCGATCACCTCCTGATTGATTATGATTTCTTCCTCCATTATGAAATTGTCTCCCGTTTCCGTTCCGCACACCTTCATTGGCATCCTTCCTGTTGGCATATCCTCCTCCAGATTCCTTCCAATCACGATTGCTTCCTCCGCCATTGCCATTGCTTTGCTTCCACTGACCATCATTTCTATAAGTACCATTACTGGAGCGATGACCGTTATTTCCATTGAGTGGTGGAAAGCTACCTTCTCCTCCGACATTACCGCGAGCTTGATTGTTACCTCCACGACCTCCACGTGGACGATACTCGGCCATTGTAATCTCCAAAAAAAAAAACGTTCAGATTCACGGAAAGAAAGTATCGACAAGAGACTTGGATTCGTACTGGCGTTAGGAAAGAGCAACGCATAGAGATATACATATTTCCAAACATGTTTGTAGACATCAGGTACAGATCACGCCATCATCCTTACACACCAATATGTACAAGCATAAACGTATTCGATCGGTACCCACTCAAATATGAACCAAACGTGAGAGAAACACACAAAAAGGATATTTTATTACTATGTTAGGCTCTCTTTCGACCTGCCCTTCATATGCTCAGCATGTTTTCTGTTCGCAAAGAAAATGTGAATGATTTTCTGTCAGAAATTCTGGTACTCTGTTCGAAAAATCTGTCAACATCGACTCATATTTATGCATAACTTTCCACAGATGGTTGGGATCTGATTCGTCATTCATGGAAAATAACCAGAATTTCTCTTTGGCAGTCAAACGTGCTTGTATTGTAGCAATATTCTTCTGCTTCACTTAATTTATGGTGCTGTTAAAATACTCATCCACAAATCGAAACACTCTGAAGTAACGTCGTTCAACCCGTATCCGCCATGCAAATGAAAAACAGGTCAAATTGCCGCCATTTCGGCAAATTTTGGCGGATTACTTTCAGTTCGAATGGAATGGTCTGAATGTATAGTTTTTCGATCGTCATTAGAATTTTTGAAATGTACATCAGTTCGGAGTTATTCCGGTTGGTCAAGCCGGGTAAAAGAGACCCTAACTTTCTTCGCAATCAATGCATTTCAAATTGTTTTTATAGTTTCGTCTACGGATGTCATGTGATAACTAATTTAGGCAATGGCATCAGCTTTTTTCTTTGGGCATTTTTCTTCTTATTTATGGGACCTCCGTTGAACCGACCCCAAATAGGCCAATTTGGTTTTTCTTCTAAACTGGTAAATTTTGGGTATTAACAATTATCATTTTTAAGAAGTAGCTCAGACCTGATCGAACAAGATTATTTAACCCACACGGATAAAAATCTGATTCCCACACCATGATTTACAAGTCATGAAATTCATAAATTGGTTAGGCCATGATATCAAGACGACAAATCATGATTCCTGGAGTCATAATCATGATTCTTCATAAACGCAACATCAAGAGCGACAACACCAAGCGGTGCACTTTGCTTCAAGTCATTCGCATCGATCACCCATCATTCATCACGATAGATTGGTATTGTGGTAAAGTATGTGGCTCTCAATCAGAAGGTTCTTTGTTCAAATCTTACTCTTCCCAAATTTTGTTTTTTTTTTGTTTTCATTTTATCGGGTTGACTGACAGAAATATAAATAGATCCGAAATGGATGCGCGAATCATAGTTTTGGATTCTGTTTTCTACCAGTGCACCGTCGGTCGCCATAGTGTACTGAGTACACGCACTTTGCGAAAAGCCGAAAAACACGTTGAAAATATCTTCAAATTGATCCGGGTGTTGGTCCTATTTCAAGATCTACTCTTCTTTGTGCTTGTAGAGAAGAAATTTTTCCAAAAAATCAACGAAAAGTATTCGAAAACATCGTGTTTTTAACTTAAGTTTTTACGCGTGTACTCAGTACACCAGTGCGACCGCCCGTGTAACTTTTTTTTTGCCGGGCCCGTCACACGAACGGTCGCATCGTGTACTGAGCACACGCGGAGCATTTTGATTATTAATCTAAAACTGGGCAAGATAGAATATTGATGCAGGGCTGGTAGTGAGTCACTTTTTAGTGACTTGGTCACTTTTTTCGACCTGGTCACTAAAAAGTCACTATTTGCAACAAAAAGTCACTAAAGTCACTTTTTCTTTCAGAAAAACGGTCACTAAAGTCTCTGTTTTCGTGATCTGATGATAAAGAAACTAAGAGCTGAATCAACTTTTGAAAGTCAAACAGCAAGAAACAAATATTAGTCTACATACAAGCGCAGTGTGATTTGGAAATTAAAGTGTCAAGAAAGATTCCAACGGAAAATGTGAAATATTCCTTGGTAAATTTTGAAGAAGAGTTTGACAAAACTTAGGAAACGATTTTAGGCCAAAATCTGGCCAGATATTCGAATAAATTTTGTCAAAAGCCAGGTCTCATATCTGACACACTTGTGCAATGAGATGCTTGTAAACTTTCTGCGGCAATCTTCGACGTACAGGAAACAACTGTGATGAAGTTTATGTTTCTATGAACATGAAACATGAGGTAACAAGTTGTCACTGAGTGCTATAATTATTATTAACAATCGCGATTGTTTATTATTGAAACGTTCGATTGAAAAGTGGGAGAACCTGGTCCAATTCGGACCTTGTTTTAATTCGGACCATCAAGCATTTCTCAATATTGGCGCAACTGTAAAGAACGTTTGTACCGTTTTTCTACTCACCGTCTGGCTTGGATCTAACACAATGAATTTGACGCGTTTCAGTTAATTCGTATGATTTTTATATTGATTTGTTGTTTTGAAGTGCTCTAGTGTGCCGTCGGTTAACATTATTTCCAAGCTTCTTTCAGCGACAATGTTTCTGTGTTATTGTATAATCGAATCCCCTAAGCCTAAACTTTCATCTGATCATATCGGTTTGATATGTCTATGCACTATTTCTGCTCAACTAGTATAAAAATCACGAAATGTTTTTTTTTTTTTTTTTTTTTAAGGCACTCTGTGCTTGTGGCTACTACTGTGCCGGAATCATTTGATCTGTAACTTCTTCTTTATCGATAAAGATCTATTTTTCAACTTATCTATATTTACATCTTACTTTCACTCTCTCCTACTCTTTTACTCTCACACCGAGCAGGTAGGAGAGAGCTCTGCTGTTAGTGAGGCTAGCTGCCTGCGAAGAGGGTCAGTTTGTCTCAGTCACCATCTGATACTGACGGAGAATGGAGGTGCTCCCCAAAGCACGGTCCTCCGTGAGGCGTCTTCTGGTGGCTGGACGGGTTTTTTGTGGAGGGGCTGGGAATCGAACCCATGACCTTCCGTTTATGAAGCGGAAGCGTAACCTCAAGGCTACAGACCCCCCTAATCACGAAATGTGTGTTGGACCAATCCGGACCTTTTGATATGGTCCAATAGACACCTCTTGATTTTCAACGAGCACTCAGTCTATTCCAAGAGCTGCATGCATTTGATAGAATCATCATGCGACCTATCAATATTTCCAGAAGCCCATACAGAATTCATTAGAGATGCCTTCATTTATCTAAGGCAACGTTGGCCACCCATTGGTTCCGTGACACGTTCCGGAATTTCCGGAGAAGTGGTCATTTGATTCGTTTAATGTAACCATATCTAATTCATTAGAGATGCCTTCAATTATCTAAGGCAATATTGGTCATGTAGTGGTCTCGTGACAGGTTTCGGAATTCCCAAATAAGTGGTCAACTCATTTATTTGATGCAACCGTATAATGCGACATATCAAACTTTTTAGAATGTCAAACAAAATTCATTGGAGATTTATGTAGTAACCTAAGGCAATATTGGTCACCCATAACAGGTTTTGGAATCCCGAATAAGTGGCCGATTCAAAAATTTGAATTTGCGATACATCATATTTTTCAGAATTCCATACTGAGTTCATCAGAGATATCTTCAGTTATCTAAAGCAATATTGGCCTAGTGGAGTGTAGTCAAAAAATATTTTTCTACTAAAACATGTTCACTTGACTTCTACAAGTGAATTCAGGCCGCAAAAACTACATGTCATAGCTGTCAATTTTGATTTACAGACAAAAATGCTCTAGAAACACGTTTCCTGTGTGTTTTCTGGGTAAAACAAATTTTGAGTGTTATCGAAAACTTATTTTTTACTCAAAAAATTTTATTTAACTTTCACAAGCAATTGTATGTCGAAAAAAACTATATGTCATCAAATTGAATTTTGAGTTACAGGCAAATTGGTTTAACCCTCTATTCCCCTAACCCTTTATTCGTATTAGGCTAACGCATTGCTTTTTATCCGTAAATCTATGAATTTTGGTTTTTGATTTTTATAATTTTTATGTTTGGACATCCCTATCCTTTTTTATTTTTTCTTGAACCTTCTTCTGGTTACTGATTTTTGGCAATGATAAAAATTCATGTTTTTGTGGTACTTATAAAAATATTAAATTATTTTTTTTTCTGGATTTTTTTCTATTATCCGTGTAATAAATGGGAAAACAGGTTTGCAATTATTTTAATACCATCAAGCTCTTCTTCTGTGATAAGTTGATCATAGAAAAATGTTAAAGGTACGATTTTTTATATTACACGTCAATTGAACCTCAGGCATTTGAAGGTTTTCAAAAAATAAAATTTTTCAAACATTTTTCCAAAAATACAAAATTGTTTCAAAAGTCATAATAAATTTTTCTTATATGCATGTTATGAGCCAAGGTTTAAGCCAAAAATAAAATCATTTGGAATCCAAGCTACGAAAATATACACAAAATTCCAAAGTGTACCCGTCTAAAGGCGGGTTGGGTATTAGAGAGTTGAAAAAAGGTTTTTCGTAGTATATTACGTAAAAAACATATGAACATCAAACATCAAAGCTTTGAGATTTTATTTACAGACGAACAAACTAGGGAAATAAGTTTTTTGTATTGTTTTGTAGGTAAAATAATTTTGACTTGACTTCTACCAGTAAATTCATGCTTAAAAAACTACATGTCATGGCTGTCAATTTTATGTTACAGATAAAAATGCTCAGGAAATACGTTTTCTGGGTAAAATTAATTTTGAGTGTACAGGTCGGACTCGATTATCCGAAGCATCGATTTTTTTCCCTCTGGATAATCCGGAATCACTAAGAGAAAAATTAGAATATGCGATAAAAAAAAACTTAAATATTATCTCTTTTGTTGTTTTATTTACACGATGCAGTGGCGTAGCCAGAAATTATTTCTAGGAATATTATGGGGTCTTCAGAAGAAAACAATTAATTTTTGACCGGCATACGCAAAAAAACCTTTTTTGAACCCTCCTTTTCTTATCTACGTCGAAAACTGCTATTGCATATTACTAAATTATCTCATTTTTATGAATAAAAACTGAAAAACAAGAATATCAAAAAAACATATATATATATATATATATATATATATATATATATATATATATATATTATAATTATGTATATATACGTTTGACTGCCAAAGAGAAATTCTGGTTATTTTCCATGAATGACGAATCAGATCCCAACCATCTGTGGAAAGTTATGCATAAATATGAGTCGATGTTGACAGATTTTTCGAACAGAGTACCAGAATTTCTGACAGAAAATCATCACATTTTCTTTGCGAACAGAAAACATGCTGAGCATATGAAGGGCAGGTCGAAAGAGAGCCTAACATAGTAATAAAATATCCTTTTTGTGTGTTTCTCTCACGTTTGGTTCATATTTGAGTGGGTACCGATCGAATACGTTTATGCTTGTACATATTGGTGTGTAAGGATGATGGCGTGATCTGTACCTGATGTCTACAAACATGTTTGGAAATATGTATATCTCTATGCGTTGCTCTTTCCTAACGCCAGTACGAATCCAAGTCTCTTGTCGATACTTTCTTTCCGTGAATCTGAACGTTTTTTTTTTTGGAGATTACAATGGCCGAGTATCGTCCACGTGGAGGTCGTGGAGGTAACAATCAAGCTCGCGGTAATGTCGGAGGAGAAGGTAGCTTTCCACCACTCAATGGAAATAACGGTCATCGCTCCAGTAATGGTACTTATAGAAATGATGGTCAGTGGAAGCAAAGCAATGGCAATGGCGGAGGAAGCAATCGTGATTGGAAGGAATCTGGAGGAGGATATGCCAACAGGAAGGATGCCAATGAAGGTGTGCGGAACGGAAACGGGAGACAATTTCATAATGGAGGAAGAAATCATAATCAATCAGGAGGTGATCGCGTTAATAATGGCAGACAATTTGTAGATCATCAACGGAACTCGAATGAACGTTATGGCGAGGATCGACGTCAGAAGCACCATGATGGAAACCCAAGCAGTTCTAATCCAATTGTAGAAAAGCCAGTTCATAGTACGGAAACACCGCAAACTTCATCTGGCGTTGCCAGAGGGGGTATGCGTGGTAATCGGGCCATTGCAGAAATTGTTCGTACCCGTCCGATAGATACGACTATAACCAAGCAAGGTACGAGTGGAAGACAAATAATGCTTCAAACCAACTATTTCCGAGTGGCCAGAAAAGACGATGAATGTATTTTCCAATACCGAGTGGACTTCAACCCACCTGTTGAAAGCAGCAGGTTGTTGAGAAGTCTGGTGTATGGACTGAAACCAACGATCGGCGGATATATTTTCGACGGAACACAGCTTTTCACGCGCCACAAACTTCGCAGTGATGAGGTGGAAATCACAACGAAAGATTCCACTTCAGATCAGGAATACATTATCAAATTGAGACGTGTTGGTGTAATTGACGGAACTAACGAAACGGCACTGATGATATACAATCTGATTAATCGCAAGGCAATGGGTGGATTAAATTTGCAACTGATTGGACGAAACTTTTTCGATCCAGCAGCAAAAGTAACAGTGAGCCAGTATGGCATTGAATTGTATCCCGGTTATGTAACAAGCATCAGACAACATGAGAATGATGTTCTGATGTGTGCAGAATTGACGCATCGAGTTATGCGAACAGATACGTGCTATACGCTAATGAAGCAATGCATGAACCATGGAGGCAATTATATATTATATATATATATATTTATATATATATATATATATATATATATATATATATATATATATATATATATATATATATATATATATATATATATATATATATATATATATATATATATATAATAACATATATTATAATCGAGTCTAAAATTCCGGATAATCGAGTCCAAACTGTATTTGAAAACTTATTTTTTTACTCAAACTATTTCATTTGACTTTCAGAATCGATTTCATGTCGAAAAAACTGTATGTCATCACATTGAATTTTGAGTTACAGTCAAATTGGTTAAAAAAGGTTTTTTTCGTAGTATATTAAGTGAAAGGAATTATGAGTGTAAACGAAAATTTCTATTTCTGCTCAAACGTGTTCACTACACTCGAACAAGCAAATAAAAACTATTGTCATCGTTTTAAATTGTGTTATTATGAATTTGTGAAAAAATGCGTTTTTCAAAAAACTATGAAGTGCTTTTTGCTTAATAACTTTAGGTTGACGCATCTATTTCAAAAACCTGAAAACAATCATCAATCTTGAATAGTGTCCGGTTCCATTGCTGAAAAAAAAACATTGTCAAGCCTATGGGAACTATTTGATCTCTACCCGAGGAGGAACAAATAACTTCCCAATAACTTATGCATACCATTTTTTGGTATCATACCAAAATTAGGTATTGTTCAGTTGTCAATACCTCAATTTGGTATTATAATGGTATTGAAAAAAATCTTTAAAACAATTAAAAATACTTGATTGAGGTATTAAACAGCTGTTGAGGTCTGCTGGAGGTATTGAACTACAATTGAAAAATTTCATTTTTATATGAAAATCCATCAAGTATTATTGAGGTATTACAATACCTGATCTAGTTATCAGTTTGAGGTTCGTAGAATATGCTTGAGATATTATTTTAAGTATTTTACCTCTTATGCAGGGCTAATTCATACTTCATTCAGGTATGTAGTATTGGAAATTATCTGGTATGGAATACCTCAATTTGGTATTCAGTAGTTATTTTCTTCTGCTCGGGTTTAGTATCCAACAAATCTATAGCCGGTTCTTAAGGGCATTAAGTCCGAGTGGTCACATCCAGTACATTCTGAACAGTTCATTTATAATGTTGAATATCAGATCGTAATGATTTATGCAAATTAAAATGATTGCCTTTGCAACTAGGGTAGAAGCACCGGATTTGGCCATACGCCAGTTGTAGCCATAGTGGATTAGGGGAAGGGGTGGTAAAATGAACACCTTAAGGAAATCATCTTGTTTCTGATAGAAAAACGAGGAATTTGTATAGTTCTATCGCACACCATCAAAAATAGGGATGTAATCTATAGTAGAGATGGGTAAAAAGAATTGGAGCCGTTCAAAAGATCCGGATCACTCAAAAGAACGAGTGATTCATGGCTCTTTTTTTGCTAGAGTCGTTTCATTTGATCAGCACGGATCAGACAAAAAGTGACGATTATTTTCCCCCATTTTCCTTCGTTCGTTCCTCGGCTTTATTATAACGCTTGACATGTGCTTTGCTTTGCGCGCCACACCACACATGCGAGCAAAGTTTTCTGCTGCTCCGTGCTCTCCGCGCTCTCAGTATTCATAAACAAATTTGTCCGCTCACTTGCACACAGGGCAAATCAGAAAGAAAACGTATCCACTATAGCAAAGCACATTCTGTTTTTACTTTTGGTTCGGGTAGGGGGAAATCAGCCGAGTATGTATGTCTTGAGTTTCTGTAGATAAATGTACGAAAAATGAGAGAGAGAAAGATACGAAAGGTACGACGCATGTCGCGCAACAGGGAGTAAACCTTTCAGCAGCTGAGCTACTGAACCGTTCAAAAGATCCGGTTCACTAAAATGAGTGATTCGGATCGGATCCGTTCACTAAAATGAGCCGTTTTGCCCATCTCTAATCTATAGCAGCGACATAGATTCAGACTAAAATATCTAAATGTTCACATGTTTTCATCGCTATCAAAAAGCGATGCAAATGTTCATTTTATCTGCACTAGGTGGGTAAAATGAACAGCGGTTGGTGATAAAATGAACACAACGCAAAAAAAATGTGAGCGAAACAAATATTTTTGAAAATTTGCATTGCCCTACCGAAAATACATCCATTAATGATTGTAACCCATTCAAAAAAAATTCTAAAGGTATCAGATTTGACATCATATCATAACGATATTTACCTCACTGAAAAACCTCAAGTCTCCCGCGCTAAAAGTTACGTCAGTTTTAATTTTCAAAAGTGGTTTTCTAAAATCTTAGTTTTTGTTGATATTTTCACTTCAATTGACCTCCGTATCAACTCGAACACTCAGATTTATGCTCTAAATCGCCCGTGCGTGATAAAAATTCTTCGAAAATGATTTTTTCTCGGTAAAAGTCACGGTGTTCATTTTACCACCCCTGTTCATTTTACCACCACTTCCCCGATACGCCGCTTTACATAGCCAGTCAGCATGAAACCTTTTGTGTGCAGTAGATCACATTCATATGATAGAGCTACATTCATTTACTTGTCCAAATTGATTCAAAACATAAGAAAAACAATTATTTTCCTTATAATTTTAACTCCCATACACCTAATTTGGCCAGGGCACTCCTAATTTGGCCACTCTCATGAGAAATCAATGCAATTGGCCAATTTAGGAACCGAAGTTAAATTTCTGGCCGAAACTGGTTCCGTTGGCCTATATTGACCAACGGGATTTTCAAAGCGAAAAAATGGTTTTGGCTCAGTTTTGATATTTTACACATATAATATGGATTGAAAGCTTGTATTTGACAAATTTGTTGTATAAATACGGCTTCCCATTCAGTTTTTTATTGACATTTTCTCTTAGCCTGGCCAAAACTGGTGCTTTTACCCTAAATAAAGATAACTTGTCGAGTCCCAAAAAATAGCCCTTTTTTACCCGTCCTGTCCCAGGGACCCACCGGAATATTTCCGGCCACAGGAACATTCCCGAGATCCTTTGGCTACTTTTAGAAACTAGATATGCTGCCCATACTCGCAATACAGTCCCATTAGGAAAATCACGATGTCCAGAAAAAACGCCTCTAAACATAAAACCCTCCATTTTCGTTCTTCCGCTGCTGGAAGTAGTAAATGCCACTGGTATTGCTCAATATACTATCATTGCAATGTGCAAAAACCGTAAATAATTTAAATTTAGTAAAACTGGTTGTTTTTTTGCTATCCAAATTAGGGTTATTGCAGATGGGACTCGTTATCCGAGTATTTCTCTCGCTAAACGCTTGAATACCCGCATACCAGTCCCATTACTGGGAATTCGCTTACTTTGTTATCGTGCATCTTGACACATTTTTGTTCAAATTTACGATCGATTGCAATGTACTTTTCTTTCAGCTTTCAGTTATCAACTATATTTAAATAGTAATAATGTCCCTTGAAGTTCTTAAGCTGTACAGTGATGATATTTAATTGAGAAAATGGTGAAGATTTCCGGAATTCAAATTAACCGTTGCTGTCGACCATATGGAAAGCTTGCTGAAATCACAGCACGTGACGGGTGAAGGATTTGAAAACTATCAAAGAAAGGTGAATAGAACACGTTTTGGTCCACTTGATGAAGACGAATGGTGGTTCTCAAGATATAGATAATCCTGATGGGTGTCAGGAGCTTTCCTGTTTCTCGGCATTTGGTGCTGAAAACACTTAGTTTGACCATGTAAACACTGGCGACGATGCCAGTATACTGACAAAAATATTTGAATCCGTTAAGTATTCGCTGAGCGGCGAGGGTTTTAGTATTTTTGCTTTCACTCAGGCCTATACGGGTTAAGAGATTGACCATCATAATGGCCTACTTTTCATACCGAAAGAAACAGTACTGATGCTGAAAAGTGCTGCTTTACGACGAATAAAGACAACGGCAAGTAATAATTTCATTGCATTTTATTTCAATAAATGATCAAGATTTATCAAAATCTTATTGCACAATGCGAAAGCCGTTTTGGGAAAGAATTGTTTACCATCGGTTTGTATCAGTATCGTATACTGCAATACTAGGAAAATCGCAAATAAAAAAAACATTTACAAAATGCACAATTATAACATAAGGAGAAATGGACACATTTGCTGGCGCCATAAAACTCCCACTTCTTTATGAACTAGCCATCCGACGAAAATAAAAGATTTTCCATTTTCTTTCAAGCGAGCAAATTCCTTAGAGAACTAAAATGATAAATTAGAGCGTCATCGCCAGTGGCTCTTAAGAGTTGAAACAATGACAAATTGTAAAAATTTGCGCGATCTTCATGCCGGCCGTCTGTCAGCAGATCTAAAGCAAATAGAATAATTATTACTTTGCTCCGGAACCGGTACGGGGTGCAGCATTTCTTCGGCCTGTCCTAGAAGTACCTTTGGAAAATGAGAAATGACTCCCGGCAAAAGGCTTATTAAATAGAACAAATTGCTCGTTCGCGAAAACTTCCAAAGTGCGTCGTTTTCGGGGAAAGGTTTACTCGCTGAGAGCATAATGTTTTTCGAAATTATCATAATTAATGCAAATGACTTTTGCTCACTTGCTCCGAAAACTGTCGACTGTCGTTTGGTAGGGGCTGCTGTTGCTGCCGTTTGATGAAGGGAAATAACTTTTTCCTCAATCAGCCCCATCCTCGCTGCGAAAGACTGCACAATTCCTCGGTAGACTGTCACTTTCAGTTAGTTGGAAAACTATATTCCGAAACCTTCTACGCGTGCATTTGGAGAAATATGGCATTTAGCGTATGCTAGTCAACTTTAGGCATAAATAAGATGAGACGAGTATAAGGGAAATGACGCTTTCTTCGAAAAAGATAAATATTTATATGTCACACAAGCGAAATGAGTGAACAAAACGATGCACTAAAATTCATTTCGCATTACATCATTCCGTTCTAGAATAAGACTTGTCTGCACGGCAATACGGCTAATTAGTTGAGTTTCTGTGTTGCTGCAATGACATGAATTTCATTACGCATAAAAGTTGATCCTCCTTTTACCATGTTTAATTGTGTTTATTTTAAAATGTTTGTGCGCTTTTCGAGTTTCCAAATAGCCTTGTGCAAAGCACAAAATACCGAAATGTTTAAAAGTTTTTCTTTTTTCTCTCTTTTCAGGTAAGTGAGCAATCCAAAGTTACCTCTCTGACGGAAATTAGTAACGATTCGACTACGGGATTCAACAGAATGTAATTACTGAAGCTTATTTGAAACCTGAATCCAAACTCAAAAGAGATCCAAACTTTTTTGTTTATTATAATGATCGAGTGGATGCAGCATGTGGTGGAGTTGCAAATATCATTCATTGACTTATAAAACATCAACTTATTACGTCATTTGAAGCTAAAGTTTTTGAAACTTTTGGTGTTTCTTCACTGCTCAACGCAGCTTTGTAAATATACTTTCGTAGTTGCGTATTTGCCTGTTCAATGCACTGGACAGCAAGGTCATTTCCTAAAAACTGACTTGCGAAAATTGACTCGCAATAAGTCAGAATTGTTTGTCTTTAATGCCAAGCATCGGTCATGGAATAATTCTAAAAGTAATTCCAACGGCAGAATTTTATTTGATGAGTGCTCTTCAGGATATTTCTCAATTCAATACCCTGATAGCCCTACATGTTTTCCTCTTCTAGAAACCGATTGATTTGGTCTCAACCGACTCTAGTCACCTTTGTAGCCAACTGGTCCTATCAGCTCCACTTTCAATTATGTTCGAACCGATTGGAATACATATCCAACATATATCGATAGTAATCTTGATGTTAACATTTTTTGTAAATGAAACTTGATATGGACACTGCTCTCGAAACATTAACAAATTCCATTGTTGAAGCAAGGGGCATTGCAATACCTAAATCAAATGTGAAGTAAATTTCGAATCCATGATAATAGACGATGATCTTAAACCACAGACAAACAGACGTAACACTTAGAACAAATCTCGATCCAAATCATAGTCACGAGGACATGTACGCACGATGCGAGCGCTGCGGGTGGTGGATTGGCCACCTACCATATTTTTGAATCGACCGTTAAAAAGGTGGTCGATGGACAATGATGAGAGTGTGACGTCTGTTTGTCTGTGCTTAAACTCTTGATCCATCTTAAAAACGTGAGGAGAAGGCAATTTCAACGCACTCGCGATCTTGCTTTGAAAATTATATGGCAGGATCTGCAAAAATAAATCAAAAAACGTTTGTCTCAATTAAGAAGTAAACTTTTTGAAAATAAAATTTTCAACCGATTCCTGGCTGTATACCCTGGAAATTATCAAAAAAATTGAAAGTTGCTATGCAGTTTGGAAGCACATAATTACAATTTAGGAATCATTATTTAGAAAACACTATCATCACTAAATTTTTTTTCCTCCGGGAAGTTTTTTTCAGGAAGCTCCTTCGGGAAGTTCCTTTGCTAGTTTCCTTCGCGAAATTCTGTTGAAAAGCTTCTGCGGGAAGATCCTTCAGAAAGTTCATTGGGGATGTTTTTTTCAGGAAGCTCCATCATGAAGTTCCTTTGTGATTTTTTTCGGGATTTCCTTCGCAATTTCCCTCGAAATTTCCTTCTGATTTTTTGTTGAAATGCCTTCGAAATTTCCTTTCGGAAATTAGTTTGCGGAAAAATTCGATGGAACTTAAAATTTCCGTAAGAAATTTGGATGGAATTACCAAAGGAAATTTCGATGAAACTTCCAAAGAAACTTCCGAAAAGAAATTCGAAGGAACTCCCGAAAAAAATCTGAACGAACTTCCGAAAAGAATCCGAAGGAACTCAAAATCCGATGGAAATTCTGAAGCAAGACCTTTGGAAGATTCAAAACAACTTCTGAAGGAACTCGGAAGGAGCTCCAGAGGAATTTCCGAAAGAAGTTCCGAAGGAAACTCCAGAGGAACTTCCGAAAAAAAAAACTTTCGGAGGAATTTCCTGGAAGAATTACTTAAAGGATCTTCCGGAGACCCAGGGGCCCAGATAGCCGTAGCGGTAAACGCGCAGCTATTCAGCAAGCCCAAGTTGAGGGTCGTGGGTTCGAATCCCACTGGTTGAGGATCTTTTCGTAAAACAAAATTTCTTGACTTCCCAAGGCACAGAGTATCTTCGTACCTGCCACACGATGTACACATGCAAAAATGGTCAATTAGCAAAGAAAGCTCTCAGTTAATAACTGTGGAAGTACTCATAAGGAGGAATAGCCGGAGGTGCAAGAATTTCAGAAGAAACTTCCTAGAGGAACTTGTGAAGAAATTCATGGGGGAATTCCTGTGATAATTCATGGAGAAATTCCGGAATAACTTCTGAAGTAATTATGAGAAGAATTCTGGGGGATTTCTTGACAAAATTTCCTAAAGAATTCTTGGAGGAATTAATGGTAAATTTCCCTGAAAATTCCTTGAGTGTTTCTCAGGAGGAGTTCCTAGCGGAATTTTATGAGAAATTACTGGACGAATTCTCCGAGGAACTTCTGGAGAAACGTCCTGGGTAAATTCCCATGGAAATTCTTGGAGGAATTTCTGAAGAAAATTCCTGGAGATATTTTTGAATACACTTCCAAAGAATTTTCTGAGAAAATTGCCGAGGAAGTCACATAGAAATACCCGGAATATTTCCTGAAGGAGATTCCAGAAGAAATTCTGTAGGAATTGTCAGAAAAACTACCATAAAATTTCTAGAGGAATTTTTGAAAATCCTTGAGGAATCTCTGAAATAGTCAGTAGGACCATAGGATTTCCTGACGAAAATCCTGATAAACTCCTTGATGATCTTCTGCACTAATTTTCTGAGGATTGTTTGGAGATTTTCCGGTCAATTTCCAAAGGTGCTTTTCATGGAAATCTCGGAGTAATTTCAGAGTAATTACCTACATAAATTTCTAAAGAATTTCCTGAGAAATTTTTGGAGGCTATCTTAATAAAAAAATACTGAAATGCTTCTGTAGAATTCTCCGAAGGAATTCCAGAATAGATTTGTGGCAATATTTTGGGAGAATCTTTTAAAAAATCCGGAAATAAAAAACCTTGGAATTTCTGGAACAATAAATTCCAGAATATTTTCGAATCCTCTGTGGAATTATCAGAACCCATTCAATTTCAGTTGTCTCGTTCAACTGTTCTGGAAGGAAAGTTCATCTAGGGAGTTTTCTAAGAGTTCCTCCGGACATTCTTCTATGTGTTTTATTCTGAAATTCTACCAGGGTTTTCTACAAAGATACATCGTAAAATTCCACCGGGGATTCATCCTCTGGAAATTCCTTCGACGACTCTTCTAGAAATTTCTATGGAACTTCCTCTGAAGACTGCTCCACAAAGTCCACCGTAATTTTTTTCAGGAATCCCTAGCGGGATTGCTCTAGCGATTTTCTTCAGGAATTCTCCGAGGGATTTGTGCAGGGATTCTCAAAAATATCCTATGGGAATTTTATATGTAGAAATTCCCAGGACAAAATCTAGGAGAATTCTGGAACGAATTCACTGTGAATTCCTGTTAAAATTACAGCAAGGTTTTATTTTCAATTTTCAAATTTTCAGGGAACCCTACAGGGATCTCTGCACAATTTCTTCTTTTCGCTTCCAACGCTACTACCTCCAGTAATTTGGTTTAGGCATTATTTTGTTTTTTTTTTCTATCAGGATTTTCTTCAGATATTTTTCAACTAATCCTTTGATCAAATTCTCTATATGTTTCCTTACCATACTTTGATGACTACAGTGTAGCGTCACGCGATTGCCGGGCGTATTGTAGAGCTCCATCTTCGTCGGTCTAGGGTGAAACTTCTACAGTTGCCCCGAACGTTTAGGGTCGCCAGATCCACTTCCACTGCGTACAGCCAGCGTATTCGTGGTCTTCCCCGAAGCCGCCGACCTCTGCCCGGTTCCATGCTAAATATTATTTTCGCAATTTTTTCTTCCGACATTCGCACTAAGTGACCAGCCCACTGAAGTCTGCCGTATTTTACACGCTTGATAATATTCGCATCTTTGTACACTTGATACAACTCGTGATTCATGCTTGTGCGCCACACACCATTTTTGAGTTTCCCACAAAGTATTGTCCTCAGCACTTTACGGTCGACAACACCGAAAGCTTTCCGGTCTTCCTCTTTCAACGTCCACGCTTCGTGCCCGTAGAGAGTCACCGGAAGAATCAATGTCAATGTTCATCCTGTTCCTCGCTACATTTCCATTTTCACCGTTCAGTAATTGCTGAAAGTGCTCCTTCCACCTGGCAACCACCGCCATTTTATCGGTCAGCTCGATCATTGCACATGGCGGGCACTGGTACGGTATTGTGCCGCGAACCATTGATCGTTGCATAGAATCTCCGCATATCATTCCGGTTCATGCTTACTTGAGCTTCAGCTACCACACTTTCTTCGAGCTGCCTTTATTTCCTGCGGTGGAATCGCTTTTCTTCGGCTCTCCGTGCCCTGTACCGCTCTGTTCTGTCGGGTACCGGCCACAAGCATACGACTTCTGGCGACATTCTGCATGTCTGTCACTCTCTGGCACTCTTCATCGAACCAGTCGTTTCGTCTTCGTCGTTGACCACTGCCAATCACTTCCCGCGCCGTTGTTGTCACAGCTTCGTGGATAGGGTCGACATCTCCAGCAACGTTGATTCTTCCCAACTGTTCGTCTAGCTGCTGGTGGTACTGTGCAGCTACCCTTTTTTTTTTTGTTGTTTTTTACAAGGGGGAAATCTGCAAACAGATCCCCTGAGAAGATAACTCAGGGAATGCGGGGATGACGCACCAACGACGACCCGCTAAAACCAGCCTATGCACTGTGCATGAGCAATTCATTTAGAATTGCTCAAGTGGTGAACAGTGCATCGACATGACCCTTGGACTCAGACCCTCATCTCCCCGGAACCACCTTACGGTATTTCTTCGGGAAGGGACCAGTGCATATAGCACAACACGTGTAGCAGAAGTAGCCTAGGCAAACTGCTTCTCCTAGCCGACTTAAACAATGTTACAAGGGACCAGCCTCGGCAGGGCTAATCCTCTGCAGCCAACTCTTGGTCGGCGCGCCATAGACGCTGCAATTCTAACATAATGTGAGTGACAGCCGTAGTTACTGCATTCCAACACTCGACATCCGCACACATTCTCTCTATAATATTGTCGGGGGACGTGTCCCCTCCGCATGTAGTGAGCATGCGACCTCTCACAACAATGAAACGGGGGCAATCGAACACGACATGCTCCGCTGTTTCCTCTACACCAGCACAATTGGGGCACGCAGGAGATTCTGAGTGCCCGAACCTATGCAGGTACTGTCTATAGCAACCATGTCCTGACAGAAACTGCGTCAGGTGGAAGTTCACTTCCCCATGGCTTCTACCATACCAATCTGACACATTTGGTATTAGCCGATGGGTCCATCTACCCTTAGTGGAGTTATCCCATTCCTGCTGCCAGCTTCTGAGCGTTTCCTCTTTACACGTGTCGCGGACTCCTCTGGTACCCCTTTGGTTGAAGCATTGAACATCTTCCTTGATGATGAGCCCGATGGGCGTCATCCCGGCTATGATGCACACGGCCTCTTTAGATACCGTCCGGTATGCACTTGCTACTCTTAAGCACATTATCCTGTACGTGCTTTCCAACCGCTTTAGGTTTCTTCTCGTTATAAGCGCTTTTGACCAGATTGGTCCTCCATACCTTAGTATGGATAGCGCCACGCTTGCCAGCAGCTTGCGTTTGCTGGCAATTACAGCAGAGCTGTTAGACATCATCCTCGAAAGCGCCGCTATAGCCGTAGATGCCCTTTTACAGGCATATTCAACGTGGCTAGCGAAGCTCAGCTTGTCATCAATCATTACCCCAAGATGCCTAAGGGATCGTTTGGACTCTATGGTGCAATCACCTACCGAGATAAGCGCCCGTTGCTCGGACTTGCGGTTGTTGACCACCACCACCTCAGTCTTGTGACGGGCCAGTCCTAGTTTCCTAGACTTCATCCATTCCTCAACCAGGGAAATAGAGTGCGCTGCTGTCAACTCTACTTCCTCCATCGATTCACCATAGACCACTAGGGTGATATCGTCGGCGAAGCCAACAATCTTAACACCCGTCGGAAGGGGCAGCCTCAGTACGTCATCGTACATCGCATTCCATAACAGCGGGCCCAGGATTGAACCTTGAGGTACTCCCGCGGTAATTCGAACGCTTTTCTGCCCCTCCTCTGTGTCATACAGTAGAATCCTACCATCAAAATAGCTTTCTAGAAGCTTACACAACTGCACCGGTACCTTGAGGCGGTGAAGCGCGTGTGCTATTGCTTCCCAGCTTGCGCTGTTGAACGCATTCTTCACATCCAGAGTGACAACCGCGCAGTAACGGATGCCGCTCCTTTTATGCTCGATTGCCACCTCAGCTGTTTGAACGACCGACTGGATGGCGTCCAGAGTAGATTTACCTTTTCTGAATCCAAACTGGTTGTTGGACAGGCCGTCCGCACTCTCCGTATACGGTACTAGTCTGTTGAGAATCAACCTCTCCAATAACTTGCCTGTCGTATCTAGTAGACAGATAGGTCTATACGCCGACGGGTCACCTGGTGGTTTCCCCGCCTTTGGTAGTAGCACCAATTTCTGTCGCTTCCATACATCCGGGAAGATTCCTTGATCAATGCAGCGTTGCATCGTGGTTCTGAACATGTCCGGATCCGTGTTCACTGCCGCTTTTAAGGCAACATTCGGGATACCATCGGGTCCCGGTGCCTTGTTTGACGCGAATGATTTCACGACTTCTGCCAGCTCTTCGTTCGTCACTCTCGCCACTTCTTCTCCTTCATCTGCCGCATACGGCGCTGGGGGCCATGGGCTTATGGGATGGTGCGGGAAAAGTACATCGATTATCGATCGCAGCAACTCGGGCGATTTCTCTTGGGGCGCTATGGCTCCTTTGGTCTTAGCCATTACCACTCTGTAGGCGTCACCCCATGGACTAGAATTGGCACTCTCGCATAGGCTTTCAAAGCATGCCCGTTTCCGACTCTTGATTTCCTTTTGAGAGCCAACTTTGCCTCTCTGAATGCTGCACCGCGTTCCTCTCTTTGTGCTTCTGTGCGTGCGCGTTGCATTCTTCGTCTAGCCCGAAGGCAGATTGCTCGAAGATTTGCAATTGATTCGCACCACCAATACACCGGCGGCCTGTTCTCTCTAGGAGGGGCTTTTCTCGGCATGGAAGCATCACACGCTCGTGATATCACAGCAACTAGCTCTTCACCGTTTAGGTCCAGAGTGTTCCGTTCGCGCCTCAGGGCTTCAGTGAATACTTCGCCGTCGAAGCGCGCTGTTTTCCATCCTCGGGCTTGGATCGAGTTACATCGCGCTGCCTTCCGCCCGCCTGGTATTATACTATAGCGAATCGATTGATGATCGCTATGAGTATAACCGTCATCAACGCGCCAGTTCATGGTACCTAAAAGGTTAGGACTACAAAACGTCACGTCGATAATCGATTCTGCACCATTTCTGCGGAAGGTACTCACTGTACCCACATTTGCCAGCTCTACATTTAAAGCGGCCAGGGATTCCAGCAATAGTTGGCCTCTTTGATTGGTGCAGCGGCTACCCCACTCCACTGCCCATGCATTAAAGTCGCCAGCTATCACTACTGGCTGCCGATTAGCTAGTTCGGCTATCATCCTGTCGACCATGTGGGAAAATTCCTCAATCGACCACCTTGGGGGCGCGTAACAACTGCAATAGAACACGCCGTTGATTTTTGCTATCGCAAAACCGTCATTTGAGCTAGAGACTACTTCTTGGATTGGGTATCGTCCTGTCGTCCCTATAGCTGCTAACTGTTGAGACCTATCCGCCACCCAGTTCCCGTTGTTGGCTGGTATGCGGTATGGGTCCGATAGTAACACCACGTCAGTCTTGGTTTCCGAGACTGACTGCCAAAGCAGCTGCTGGGCTGCATCACAGTGGTTTAAATTTAACTGTGTTACTTCCGTTTTGGCTGCTTTGATACTCCGCTTGTGCCCGGACATTTGGGTCCGCCCGTTAAGTGTCCGTTGTCTGCTCTGTCGACACATATTAGGCACTTAGCGATTTGCTTACAATCGCTTGCCCTATGGCCTTCAGCGCCGCATTTTCTGCACATCTTACTTCTGTCGGGACCATTGCAATTCCACGACTTATGGCCCTTCCCGAAACACTTGAAGCAAACTTCAGGAGGCTGTTGTATGCTCAGCCGGCAAACCGACCAGCCTACCTTGAGTATGCCCAAGTTCTTCGCTTTGTTGGCCTCTGCGACCGGCAGCCTGATCGCCGCCACCTGGGTGCCCTGCGGGCCCTTTCTAAGGTGAATGGCCTTACTGGCTATGTCGATGTCACACTGCTCTTTGAGGGCAGCCGAGACCTCCGCTGCATCGGTGACCTCATCCAGATTTTTACACTGGAGAGTCGCTTCAGCAGTAAGGGATCTTACATCAACCTCGTCACCAAGTACTTCTTGTGCCAGTTGCTTATAGACTGCACCCTTTTCCTTGGCGTCCTTCTTTAAGACTAGGATCATTTCACCAATCCTAGTTCGCCTTATGCTTCGCACGTCTGCGCCCAATGGCGATAGCTTCTCTGTGCTTCGCATCGCCTTCAGAACCTCGGCGTATTTTGCTTCCTCCGTTTTGATAACGAGGGCTTCGCCTAAATTCCTACGTTTCGCTGTTTTTCGGTTTAGCGCTCTCCTTGGGCTCCGTTTTCGGTTTCCTCTGTTTTTTTCTTATTTCCAACTCGTATCCACGGGTTGCTGTTGCCTTGCGCCCGTGGTTCCTGTGGATGCACTGCCTGGTTCCGGTTAACCCGTGGCTCCTTTTTTCTTGGCTTTCTTGGCCTTAGGCTTGGTGTTGGCCTCTCCTTTGTTGCCATGTCCTCTTGATCGCGGTGCTTGGCTCGTGCCAGCTTTTCCGCTCTGGAGGACGGCCGGCTACCCTATCAGTCGACAAGCGTTCTGGAACTCGTGACGCTGGATAACCGCGCCCGAATTTTAGCTTTTCGAGAAAATATATTAAGAACTTTTCCAAAAAATCCTAAATAGATTAGATGTGACCTTAGTTAATTTCTGATGAAGTTCGTAGAGAAAGTCATGAAAAATGCATACAGCAGTTTCACTTGTCGTAAATTACATAGGAATCACAATAAAAAAAGTTTCATTCAGGTGCTACCAACCCCGTGAAGTGTTTCTGGAATAATTCGCAGAGAAAATCCAAGATAAAAGTAGAGATACCCTCACAGGCATTGCTGGAGACAATTCAGAAACAGCTTTCGGGGAATTCTTAAAAAAAATGCCCAGGAAGTTTTCTAAAGAAATTACGAGGAGAATAATGGAATACACGGTGGAGTTTTTAACGGAATGCCTAAAAAAATCTTGAAATTATTCTTGGAATGAATCATTTTTCTAGCAATATGTTGAAAAATCTATGTAAGAAGGCCTGAATAAATTCTCAAGAATGTTTCCTGAATGTATTACCGGAATAATTTCTTCAACACATTAGAGTTTAAAATGATTGCCAAAACTTTTTTGAAAGCTTTGTCCTCACTTCCCGAGGAGGAACAAATAACTTCCCAATAACTTATGCATACCATTTTTTGGTATCATACCAAAATTAGGTATTGTTCAGTTGTCAATACCTCAATTTGGTATTATAATGGTATTGAAAAAAAATCTTTAAAACAATTAAAAATACTTGATTGAGGTATTAAACAGCTGTTGAGGTCTGCTGGAGGTATTGAACTACAATTGAAAAATTTCATTTTTATATGAAAATCCATCAAGTATTATTGAGGTATTACAATACCTGATCTAGTTATCAGTTTGGTGTTCGTAGAATATGCTTGAGATATTATTTGAGGTATTTTACCTCTTATGCAGGGCTAATTCATACTTCATTCAGGTATGTAGTATTGGAAATTATCTGGTATGGAATACCTCAATTTGGTATTCAGTAGTTATTTTCTTCTGCTCGGGTTAATACGATGCCACTAAGTTTATTATATATTTCGAGGGAAATATTAGACACATCGCATGAAAAAATATCATAGATTATAAAAAATGGGCTTTCGCAAACTGTTTAGTTTGCTAGCATACGAGTGGTCCACCAATTCGAGGTAACCAGAACGCTTCTCCACTACCCGAGGAGGAACAAATAACTCCCCAATAACTTAGGCATACCATATTTTGGTATCATAACCAAAATTAGGTATTGTTCAGTTGTCAATACCTCAATTTGGTATCATGATGGTATTGAAAAAAAATCTTTAAAACAATTAAAAATACTTCATTGAGGTATTAAACAGCTATTGAGGTCTGCTGGAGGTATTGAGCTACTATTGAAAAATGTCACTTTCATATGAAAATCCATCAAGTATTATTGAGGTATTACAATACCTGATTTAGTTATCAGCTTGGTATTTGTAGAATATGCATAAGGTATTATTTGATGTATTTTACCTCTTATGCAGGGCTCATTCATACCTCATTCAGGTTGTAAGTATTGGAAATCATCTGGTATGGAATACCTTAGTTTTGGTATTCAGAAGTTATTTTCTTCTGCTAGGGTAGTTTTAGCATATTCTAGCGAACAGCGACAACAAATGGGAATTCTTACAATAGGCGGTTTTAGCGAGAATTACTCTTATTTTAAAATGAGTTAACTAATATTTAACACATAGAAATAAACTACAAAATTTCATTTTCAAAAGATGTAAGTACTTTTTTATTCAGCATACCGTTTTGACTCATATTCCGAACACTTAAGGCCAACAGTGACTTCAAATGTATCTGGTGCGCATAAATTTGCTCGTATTTGTGAAAATTTTAATTTCTTCAAAAATTCCAACTGTTAGGTGTTGGATGAGCCAATAAAAATGTTTATTTAAAATTGTTTAGTATTGATTTAAGGTGAAAGTAAAGAACATCATTTTGATTCAAATGCCCACCACTGTGTTCATTCTGTCTCATATTCCGAACACCTTGATTCAAATTCCCAACAGCACGAATAAATCGCATTCGAATGAATAATTTCGCAAATGAATTTATCTAAGTTAGTTATACTAGCCTCGAACTAGAGAATCATCACTACTCCCGAGGTATAAAGCAGAGGCGTCTCGTCAGCCTGTTCAACCTGTTCATTGAACAGGTAGACCATTTGAATCAAAATCGTACAACTAATATAAAAAACCAAATCAAATTCAACAAATCTTAAAATAGCATGAGGGTTTACAATATAGTGTGGGTTCATACGCACTACATTGAAAGTAGCAAAATAATTGTCTCAAGGCGCCAAGAACGATCGCGTAGTGTACTTAGTTCTCGCACCATGTAAAAAGCTCGCTTGATACCCACAGCACGAGAGTGATACTTCGCTAAAGACAGTAGCGCAAAAGTTGAAGAGACATGCCGCACAGTGGGACGGAATCAAAAAAAGTGGGACATGTGGGTTTGCGCCAAAACTATCGGTTTTAGCGTTTTGGTGTCTCCTGCAATGTTTCTTCTTTTTAAGAGTACTTTATTATAGAAATAAAAAAAATCGTTTTCAATTGTATACACTGAGAAAAAAAAATACCTTTTTTATTTTTTCTCAAAATTGAAAACTACCTAAGGAAGTATTGTAGGTAACGTCATTTGAAGAAACTTTGTCGAAGACGAAAAAATTCTAGCTCTCATACTTACTAAGTTATATGGTAAAAATGATGTTAACCCCTTAAAAATGATTTTTTACAATATCTTTTCTATATGATTTTTTTAATTTTTACAATGTTCTACAATGTTGTAGAAACTTCAAAAATACACATTTTTGCTGAAGAGACTAAAGCGCTATCTCTTATTTTGAAAGAGTTATGAACTATTTCTTCTTTTTTATACGTCACCTTTAAGGGTTAACAGCTTGCAAAGTTGCAGGTAGTAGCAGTTAATTTTGACGTTATAACTGTTCAGTAACTTACACACTTTCAAAACATATATGAATCAGAGCGGGATCCCAATGGGATCAATAATGTTTTTTAAGTTTAACGATCTTGATGTTATAACATAATATTGCAGTTTTCAACAATTATGATGGACATATTATGCTTCTGAATAATTTTATATTGCTTTTGAGGTTCATATGTATTGCAAAACAATAGTAAGCAATTGGTTTCAATATTGGAGTACCTTTTTTTAACTTATGTTAGAATATTGATTTATTTTCGGAGATGTTTCCTTCATCCAAATTTAGTTCATATTTGTTCAACAAATTCATCGAATTCTAATATTTTCTTCTGCTGGAGTTATAATTAAAGCTCATTTAAATCATTTTCTTCACAATCTTCATCGTCGGAGGAATTTGACCAATCGTTGTGAGAAACATCTGCTCAGCTATATGTAAAGCATTACGACTGGTACAAATGCCATCCAGTGTTCACCGTGTTCTGATTCATGGCGCTGAAATAGTTTTTTTGATTCCGTCCCACTGTGATGCCCGTCGGAAAACACTACTGTGATTCAATCTGTTCAACTACAACTGTTGAACCAAATCCCATATAACTAAGGTCCCACATACATTCACAGCTTAGTAATCTGTACACGCTCAAAAGCATACATCTGTGGAAACAACCCGTTCAACGGAATGAATTGATCACTAATCTCTTTCCGAAAGATAGAATAAAATCGAGTGCCCATCCATCCAGATCTATTTACTACACCAACTTACAAGGATATTGACATTATAACATGAGAAATTTTAATAATTAAGATCAAATTGGTAACAATCAAATGCACACCAAGCATATGTAAATTTGATTCAACCATTGATTAACTAACAAATTCTGGTCTTTGGTGAAGTTTAGCGCAGTCAATATGGAAATAAACTGTTCTTAGAGTGTAAAGCATGCAAATATGCTGCTAACTTTCATGCAATACGACGTCGGTTTTTCTCGGCACGTTCAACACAGCCGATTGGACAGGCTCAGGCAGATGATAAAAGACCAGGAAGAATGTGGGTATTATGTATATAAATGAAATTAGCGCGTTTATGTTTTCTTCATAGACTGCTCCAATTTTTAGTTTCTGAATAATAGGTGATTTCTTATTTGTTTTCTCTACAGATTATTGTGGGATTTATGTTTTTGTTTTTTTTTTTTTTAAGAAGGATTGACCTTTCTAACGTAATTGTCGGATCGCCACCGAAGCGGACGGCGTACAAATCATTCGCGATGTGCTCTTCCCAAGTAACATTTTCAGCTGACTAAGCTGCTACTCAGTTACTACTTGGGTTACGCTGCATTCTTACAATGTTCAAGTATTATGACGTTCATTTTAAATCAAAGAAAATTATTTAAAAAAATCATTACAAAAATTCTGAATTTCTGTCAGATCTTCTTCTTTTTGGTGCTACGTCCCCACTGGGATAGAGCCTGCTTCTCAGCTTAGTGTTCTTATGAGCACTTCCACAGTTATTCACTGAGAGCTTACTATGCCAATGACCAGTTCTGCATGTGTATATCGTATGGCAGGTACGAAGATACTCTATGCCCTGGGAAGTCGAGAAAAATTTCCAACCCGAAAAGATCCTCGACCGGTGGGATTCGAACTCACGACCCTCAGCTTGGTCATGCTGAATAGCAGCGCGTTTACCGCTACGACTATCTGGGCCCCAGATACACGTCGATTAATATGTGACTGAAAATATTTCCTAGTCAAGTAAAACGTAACAGGAAATTGTTAAAACATCGATCACTGCATTTTTTTACTAAATGCAATAATTTATATTTGCATTTGCATTTTATATTTTGTTATTTCTGATATGTTTTGTGGCTGAAACGTGCCATATCCGGTTAATCACCAATTTACTGTTAAAATAGGCGCTATTAACCAAATAAAAAAAATATTTTTTGTGGTTGAATTAGGCACGCGACGCCTCTGGTACAAAGTAGATTTGAAGGTGATTAAACTGAATTGTAATTGACTGCCATTTCCTAGTAATTTGATGACATATTTCAGCGAAACATTTCAACCACATCGCCCATAAAAAAAACCGAGTGTTCGGAATTTGAGACAAAAACGGTACTATTCAAAAAAAAAAACTTTGTTCCAACAAACTTTCAGTAAAAATGTACTCATTCGGTCGCGAGTTTTTGTCTGGGTAACTGGACATCTAAGTTAAATTATTATTATGCGGAAATTTACATAAATATGAAAGAACTACGCGACCACCCATTGCACCTACACCCACTACAGCTGCCAAGCTGTCCGCGTATCCTTTGTTATGTCCTCAAAGCTGTCCTGTCGGTGACTAAGTTCCAGGGAAGCGTATGATGAGATGATGGGCTCTCAAGTTTCGCTGCTATTGTGCGCTTGCAACGATTATGAATAAATTTCCATTTCACTAATCCACTGCCATCCTGAGCCTGGTAGCCCACACCAGTTAGTGGTGTATCGTTGCAAGGCGGCAGCATCCGGTAGGTATGTGGAAAATGTTTATGGTTTCAAGTTAGACTAGTACTACTGGCCAGAATAATGCAGGCCGTGGTAAATAAATAGATGGACGATGCCGTCATTCTTCATAAACCTATTGGACTTCATCTTCTTGGTCTGGTTGTCCAGCCGATCGGCGGTGGGGGATTAGCAGCATTTTAGCCCACATTCTTCATCTTTATGTGATATTAAAATGTGGTGACTCAATTACGACGAACTTCGTGTAAATTGAAGAATTAGAAGCGTTTTATATAACTTCAGCGACAAAAATAAAAATAAAACGTAAATTAATTGCATTGGCCATATGCAGACGTATCCTATTCCCGGCATTATTAATTCACTTCGTCGTAAAAAGGTTTACGAAAACTGTTGTGCTCAAATTTTAGATACAAAACCAAGTTCAGAGCAAAAATCGCCTATGATCAAGTGATTCATTATAAAGGGTGTCAAAAACCTGGAAAGTTTGGGAATGTTAACCTGGAAAATCAGGGAATTTCAGTTGAGGTCAGGGAAAAATACTAATGCACATTATCACATATTCAAATAAGTTGTTTCAACAATCGAGTTTGTAAATTTATTTCAACAGAAGGGACTGACTGAAGGAAATCTTTAAAAAATGTTCAAACACTCCCTAATGGAACAAAAACAGCCATATGAGCGTGGCACAAAAGCGACAGTCAGTCCCAGATTTACATAAACATTTCCATCTTTCAAAAGTGATTTCAGTTTGCCGTTCCGTGTTGGAAAATTTTCGCTTCTTATGAGGCCTTGTAGCAGCTGGGTTTAGCCGCAAGAATGCACCCACTTCGTATATTTATTCGGCGGATGGAAGCGCGTGTCGTGCAATTGCGTTATTTTGTTGCTCAGTTTAGTGATGGAAGGAAAACTTCACTTGTTTCGTCATTCTGGCTGTGCTTTTGTGCTATTCAAGGGACCGAAGTTTATTTTAAATTCTAATCCTCTTTCGCTCGGAAAGCTGGACGATAAGCCGGTGCAGATGCTGCAAGCTTGGGTGGACCGAAACTATCAGATCGGAAATTATTCCAACGATTGCAAGATGATTACTATTGTTCATGGTTTAAGTTCAGTTGATTGTAACTTATTGTGGATTTAATTCTTATTAAGGTCCAGTTTGAAACGCCTTTAATTATGATTATTCAGGCGCGTGTAAGGCAATTGTAGATTCAATATCGGCATACAAGTTTCGTTCGGTAATCCAAACGGCTACCCGACGGAAGAAAATTAGTTTGTGATGAGCATGATTAAAATTTACCTGGTGGGTATGATTCTTAAACAAGCGATCGTTAACTAAAAGATGAGCATTATTGGAGATTCTGCCTGGGGAATTTCGGGATCGCTACTGTTCATCTGCCTGGTACGAGCCTCGACGACTCGCCTACGCGAAGGGAAATCCCAAAAGCTAGACTTATGGTTGCCCCAGCAATTTGCACATAATATCTTTTTGGTATTTCCTTCACAGGTTAGACGTCCTTAGCGTGATGAAAAACCTCCACAAATCATACATTTAACGTCCATGTGGCAATGTTTTGTACCATGACCCCCACTTTTGGCACCGACGGCACTGAGTGGGGTTCTGGAAATTTCCTCCAGGTCCATGTGGCAATGTTTTGTACCATGACCCCCACTTTTGGCACCGACGGCACTGAGTGGGGTTCTGGAAATTTCCTCCAGGTCTCTGGAAAATATTCCCATGTCACACGGACATCGAACATAAGTTTGGCTTTCTTGAAAGCTTCAATATTATTTAGATCGCTTTTGCTAAAGTGAAAAAATAATATTCTTGAGAAAGCCCTTTCCGACGAATGTCAGATTGGGTTCTCTTTTTCATAATGATTACTTGGACTGAGGAAATATCCAAGTAAATCATATATTCCATTTTTGATCTCTTCAGGTGATTTATAGACAGTCACTTGAGAGACATTTCAAGACGACTTTGATCAAACGTTTAGTTTTGCCGTCATAAGTAAGAAATTGTGCTTCTTCTCTTCACTTCATGATGTTTGAGAAAGTTCGTGATCATTAAGAGTTTCCGGCAAAAAGCGGCAGTCTCCGTTCTTTTATGATTTGGAAACAAACCCTTGGATTCCCCTAATGGAGTTTCAAGATATCCTGCCTAAATCCTCCAAATTCGGAACAACTGACCACGATAGGCGACGCTCTTTGTTTCCTCACTTGAAGCAAAGAGCCTGGGCCTAAAGGCTGTTTCGATTTGGTATTCAGAAAATTTGTCTACAGCATCGAACTGATTGCTCCTTCTGATGCAATTATCAACATTAATCATTTCACCCTTGGAAGAATCCGGGGTGGGTTCTTCTAAAAAATTTCTATGGAAGTTCCTCTGAAGATTTCTTTCAAAAAATTCACTGTATATTCTTCTGGGAATCCCTTATGGGATCGCTGTAGAAATTATCTTAAGGAATTATACGAGGTATTTCTCCAGGGACTCTCTCACATTTCATCCAAGCATTTCCTTGCAATATGTCTAAAATATATCTTCAAAAGTCTATTAAACTGTTAATGAATTTCTGAAGAATTCAAATACCTGCGTTTAAACTCTGATGAAAAATCGTAGAAAAATCAATGAAAATGTGTACTGCAGTCTCACTTGTCGTAAATTTGCCAAAAAAGTCTCACTCAGTTGCTGTGAAAGTTGTTTCTGAAATCGGTTCACTGAGGCCATCCCGGCCTTGGAGAATACCCGGAGAAAACTCTCAGATGAGTTCCTGGACAAATGCGCGGATTAAATTAGTCAGTGTTCTGACCGGACTACATGTTTTTTGGGCTTTTAACGATTAGTCAGGGTCTCAGTGTTTGGATTTTGATCCGAATAAGCCGATCGAACCATATTCGGAGCAGTTGTAACAATTTGCCAAAATTTAACAGTTCGTGGCATATCGCATTCGGGGAGCCCTATGAATGTAAACATTCACTCTCTTCGTTTGGTACGTGGCACGAGAGCGTTCAAGAGAAGCAACTCTCACAGACTGCAACAGTATCGAGCCATTCGAGTGATTTATATTTTGCATAAAATTGGTAATAACTTTCATATTTTCTGGTAATGCCAGCCTTTAACATCCTAATTATAATCGATTGGATCATTCAACACTATTTAGGTTGCAATACATAGCACAGAAAAATAAAAAATATTCGCCTCTGTTTCTTGATCAGTATGAGAGTGGGTCAGCGAATGTTACAAGTGTTGACACACAGTGATCGGCGCCAAACAGTGGGTGGTGTTGTGTCTGTCCCTGTTTTTGTTCATGGCTCGTTATCTTCCACGAACGATAAATATCATGCGTGGTGTATGAATGCAGGCGGATAAAATGGGATGAAATTATGGCTCGTGTGTCAATGATCGTTAAATTTTCCAAAGCCTGCAAGGTCTCCATCAATTCTGATCTTTCTGCATGGAATTCTAAGCATCTGTACTTTATCAAATAGGTAACATCCCAAACTACGGGGCCAATTTAATGCAAATTATTTTGTAATTTGGAATGCATTGAGTAAATTTATCTGGAACCATTAAAATGCGCTAGGTCCAGTCTGACTCAACAACCCCGATTTATTTTTGTGAGAAATTTCGGAAAAGTTCCGGAAACAATTTCCGGTAAAACAATATAGTATTTTTAAGGAATTTCTGGAAGAATTTTTCGAAGCAATGATGGAACAAAATCATTAAGAAATTTACAGAGGGTTTTGTGAAGAATCGCAAGATTTTCGAAGCAATTGATGGACTAAAATCATTAAGAAATTTACAGAGGGTTTTGGTGGAAGAATCCCCGGAGAAATTTCTAAAAAAAATACCAGAAGCAATATTCTAAAAAAGCAACGACGGAAATTATTTTGAGGCTATCATAGAATAATATCAGTTTAGCTGTCTGGAATTAAATATCAATTCCACTCCCCGCTGAACCACCAAGAAGTGAACATAAACATTATGTGTACCGTCAAGCTACCATTCCACC
The DNA here is from genome assembly GCF_002204515.2 of Aedes aegypti. Taxonomy (NCBI): domain Eukaryota; kingdom Metazoa; phylum Arthropoda; class Insecta; order Diptera; family Culicidae; genus Aedes; species Aedes aegypti. The sequence continues at coordinate 50,631 of NW_018735411.1, forward strand.
GTGCATTTAAGAAAAAATTGCACCTCAAAAAATTATATAACTTTTCCAATAATTTGAAGCGTATTGGAATACCACTACGAGCGTACAATTATATAATAATTCAGGGAAAAAATCTAAAACTAGTGATGGCATAACTAAAAATTACTCAAAAATTATGTTTGAAAATTCATGTTAAGGTCGCCTCGTACCGTTCTATGTCACCATTTACCGTGCACACTAGTGCACCATTTCACCGTGCGTATAGATTTCATCATGATTTAATTTTGTTTCTTGAAGAAACGTTGTTGATGGATGATGATGGATGAATCCATAAAAAGTTTAAAAATTGGCCTAAATAATTATTTTTTCATTAAAATCGTTATAGAAGGTTTGACTGTTTATTCCAAATCATTCCATATTCACTCAAAAACTAAATATGAAGTAGTTTGATGACGATATAACAATAAATCTTATACTACCGAATAATTTCATGCCTTTTACACTAATGCACGGTAATAAGAACCATACATACTGAGAGGTATCCATTCACCGTGCATTTGGGTTTCGACTGAAACACAATATAAAATTCTAATTTGCATAAAATCTCATTGCTCATACGATGAAATACATCTTACTAATAGTATCCACAATGAAAACTTGTTGAAATTTTGAAAAAAATCATACTCTATCGTTAAAATGAAAAATGTGATTTTTTGGTGTTTCTACTAAGCGTGTTGAAAAATCTTATCATCAAACAGAATTCACATGATGTTTACTACATAAACTAGGTTTTAAAAATGCTTTGTGAGAAAAACTACTTCATTTCATCAGTTTTATCTTATTTTGCTGACAAAAAAAAATAATTTGTGAAAATTGTATGAATATTCTGTAGGAATTTGTATATGTGCACGGTGAATGGAGGCCGCACGGTGACTGGTGACTTAACGGTATTTTACTGAGATTGAATTGACGACACTTAGCAGTTCACGTACCACTCAGATAAAAGATTTTTTTATCTGAGCCTCTTTAGAACGTGTACGTAAGTTCGTAATTCAGTAATAGATGAAGACTTGTTAACTTGAATGTAATAAATTTATAAGCTTTCGTCTATTACAGATTTACGAACTTATCGCGATGTGAGGATACATTTTTTTTTTCGTTTTCTGATTATTATTATTTATTTTTATCTACAAATTCATAAGCAAATGACACACAGAAAAAAGGAACTCCCGAATACCGGACCGGAATAAAAATGAACAGAAAGGCAAACAACTTGTATAAGGGATAAACACACCGGATGACTAAAAGTACAACTGGGATTTAGACTTGGTAATCAAGCTTAGAAGAAAAAAAAACCGTCAGCTTTGTGTGAACTCTCGAATACTCCAAACAACAAAAACTCACTCACTATTGCAGCCCAAGTGCCACTGAACCGCTTTTCGTCGTCATCAGAACCAGCTCCGCATTCTGGAACCGGTCGGTGACAAGCGGCGGAAGCATCTTCGACAGGACACAGACTCCTATTGCTCCGAACTACAGCTGCTGGTAGCTTTTCATTCGCTGTATTTCCCCACATCGCATCGGAAAGATGCAAAACGCGAAATTGTATTTACACAACGAGATCTTGTCTCTTCGCTACAACCGACGCCGGAAATAGATGATGCCTTCGCCTCCAGTCTCTCAGCAAAGGAGTACTCACCGAAAAGACACTAAACTAACCTGCTGGCAGCTTCAGCAACTCCCATCGCCGATTCACGTTGCCATTTGGGACGCTCCACAGTGGCGCATGGTCGAACAATATCTCAAAAACCTATAAAGAAGTTTTTGCTGGATTCAGCAAAATATTGCTAAATTTTGGTTTGCTTGCTTGAAATTTTTGCCAAAAAAGACTCAATTTTTCAACAAACTCTAAAGATTATCAGCATTGATTTGCCAATTTGCAGTAACTTGGTTTGTCGAACGGAAAATTTCTGCAATATTTTACTTATTTTTAGCTGAACTCATCAAATGTACCAATGTTAAAGACGCTCGTAAGACCGGCAGTCCTCCGGAACACTGTATCACAACCATATTTTATGTAAAAAAGCAAAAATTGTATCTGATTGAATAAAAAAAACTTAATCTGGACAATCTTTACTAGCAAATCAAATTTTCAATTTGACGTTTGTTTCCAGCGGGATTTTACCGGGTATCGAAGAAAGTTAATAGATTATTATTTTCAGGACGCATTTAATGTTTTATCCTGGGCGCGCCACTGTGCGCCAACTAGGTGCTTTGAGTTGGGTTGGCTAATTTATACCATTTACGGTGCAGCAACCGACCGCGAGGGATTAATCTCTTGCTCCTGCACCTCCTTTTTCGCTTGCAGCAGCAGCGTGGCGTCGTCCTTTGATTTGTGTACTCAGCTGGTGTGGCTGAGACCGAAATCCGGAGCGTAACAAAACATTCCCGCGAAGTGAAGACTCCGTCAGAAGGCAACGTGCAAATGTTTATTTAAATTTTAATTTGTGAAAATGAAGGTAGTTAATTTTTTATAATGACTATTTGCCCCTCGGTTGGAATGAACATTTCCGAAGAGAAGAATAAGAGTTGGGTTTTATCTGGTAGTTGGTTTGTTTTATTGGTGAATTACTGCACTAGTTTGTCTTTTCGTTCAATTGATAAAATAAGGTGTGACAAAAGATTTTTTTTAAGATACCTAGCTCAGGTCAAACCGATTTGTTTGCAAGTTGTAACTATTTGTTGTTTTTGAAAATTACCGCAAGTCATAGATCTCGTTTTGAGAAGAACATCGTCTAATTCAATAAAGACAAGCAGATTAGAAAAACGAGTTGAATCATGACCGTTGAGTACATACAGTGCTGTTCTGAATAATAGCAGCGCATGTCGATTTCCATACAAAATGCTCAACTTTGACATGCTGCAGTTTTGTTCCCTTTCAAGCAATCGAGTTGAAATTTTCTCCACAGAACTACAAATATGCCCAATTTTGTAAACACAAAATTTCAAAATTTTCTAAGCCCCTGCCGGAAACTGAGATACTAGGTGAAATTGTTCGAAAAAATAGCAGTTTTAAAAATTTGAATTTCGGCTTGACATTATAGTTTTAAATTGTATATCACTTACCATTGAAACAGTCTCCTCCTACTTATCAAACCTTCACCTAAACCGAAAATGTTTAAAATATTTGTAGAAGAAAAATTTTAAAATGAAAAACTGCTATTTTTTCGAAAAATTTCACCTAGTGTCTCACTTTTCGGCAGGGACTCAGAAAAAACTGAAATTTTGTAGTTACAAAATTGATCATATTTGTAGTTCTGTGGAGAAAATCTCAGCTCGATTGATTGAAAGGGAACAAAACTACAGCATGTCAAAGTTGAGCATTTTGTATGAAAATCGATATGCGCTGCTATTATTCAGAACAGCACTGTATGTAAACATCCAAGCTCGGTCAAGGTCGTATTCCTCGTCGAAGTCAAGTAATTATCATTACATTTAACAACAGTAGTACTGGTTGTTATGCTCTTCCATTTTTTTCATACTTATTTGATGCATGTGTTACGCTACGAAGGAAACTTCCACCCATCCAAAAATTTGTTTCCGCCCGGGATCGAACCGGGGGCCTTCCGCGTGTTAGGCGGATGTGATAACCACTACACCACGGAAACCGCGCTGTTATTACCCACTTTGGTGATCAAACATATATTTATTTTTTACAATCTCTCTCCTAGCTCTCAGTACCAGTTCAGTACCCCTGACAGGCGTAAGTGCATAAGAGAGCACGAAAAGCGTCGAGTGTAAATACTTAAAATACCTACCACCATCTAAATCACGCTCTGGGAGGTGTGAAAATCAAATGCGAAACGGGTATTAAATGTACCACAACAAATTTAATTTATCCTGTTTCGCTGCTCCGTGTTGATGCTGCCGGTTGCTGTTGAGATGGCACTGGTCAGTTGAAAATATTAACTAGCAGCCGAATGGTCTTTCGAGGAAAGCGCAACACAACATAGCCATGATTCAGTTCTGACTCATTAAGAAAACGACTTCCCGTGTGTTTTTTTTTTTTCGATAACCAAAATAAGTTTGACTAGGAATATAACTAGAAATATATCGATTGAATTTGTGAAACTCTCCAAATATTTGAGAAATAGCTTTTGGGTTGGGTAGAGCACTTGCCGTTCGTTTATCAACCATAAAGATTCCTATTCCGCTTCATTTTGGGGCACGAAAAGTGGCACTGGGTACGTTTAAATATAGACAAAAGTGATGAAACTTTACAGATTCGCAATTACTGTCCATATTTACTGGAATGTCGAAATTAATGAATGCCAATTATACAAGCTGTCGATCGATAGTAGTATTTCACGCCCCTAACTGGCTGGTCGGATATAAACAATTCATAACTCATCTCACACCTTACAGATGCAAGCACCCTGCGATTTATTTCCGATATCTTTATTGGCTCTGTCTTAAAAAATTTAAACATAATGTGATGCGTGGAAAAAGTGGCTGAAAGCTGTACAGTCTAATTAAATATTACATTTGGTTTTATCATTGCTATTCGATCTACTGATGGAATTTCAATCATAGTACTGGGACTCTTTACTGCTACCGAAGCACTTTGCGAATTTGGCGCTCATGTCTTCCAAACATAGTCTGGTGTCTTCTTTGATTTCCTGCATCTTGATTCGAACCTCCTCGCGCATCAGGATGTAACACATGGCCACAAGGCCCATTCCCAGCAACATGTACACGAAATTAATTACCAACTTGGTAGGTTTTCCACTCTGAGAGTCAAGAATGTTGGCACCTGGGACAAGATCGCCAATCCCGATTTTACATAAACTGGTTACACAGAAGTAGGCCGAATCCAGATAGGTCCACTTTTCCCACTCCGCAAACATGATTGTCCCAGTGGCGATGTAGATCGAAATGACCCAAAGACATGCCGTTGTTGGAACTATGATTCTTTTCTTCTGAGGAACACCACTTCCGTCTTCGATGTTCATATCATCATCTTGGCTGTGACTGCACTCATGCAGCCATGTATACAACCATTTGAAGGTAGATGCTAGCACTTTTCCCATGTTCATAAAGTACAGAATGTACAGTGGTATTCCAAATGTAGCATATATTACAGTAGCGCCCTTGCCCCATGCAGTCCTGGGAACCATGTTTCCGTATCCGATCATTGTAAATACCGCTAAACAGAACATGAGGGCGGCCGGAAAGTTCCACACTTCCTCCGGATGTCGGCCATCGTAGCCTTTCCGAATAGCTTCCGCAAAGTCATCCTGATACCGTTTCAGAACGATATCCGCCTCCAAATGCCAAATTGAACTATTGAATAAATTATGCTGCTCTGTAACGTCCCACAGCTCAGCGGCACAGTTTCGTCGAAGGTTTTCCACATGCTCGATCAATGGATTCGGTTCCTGGGTCTCTATGGACATAAAACTCGCAGCCCCAACCAGGCGTACACCACGATAAGCCCTCCAACGCCGACTTGGGTGCACATGAATGCGATAAACTTCCTACAGCAGTCCTTCACCTTTTCACGGGGATCACTTGTGTCGTCGAGGAAGATCCTCGACTCCGCACTGACGATCTCTGCCGATTCATCGTCACTCGCAAGATGCTTGCCTTCCTATTCTCAGTTAGAATGTTTTTAGTTTCGCTGCTCTTTTCACCCGATGCGGCATTCACAGTTCCGCGCGATACTCTTTACTTCACTAATTATAGACGCAAATAAGCGGAGAAATTCATTTTCATCATCTTCTCTTCTCTCTGGTGTGGTTCACAACACTTGCCTACGCAATTAATTTGTAGCTCTAAAAATGACGCGTCTCATCACAATTTATTTTCCTACATCTTTCGTTACTTTTTTTTTTGGAACAAAGCATGGATCATTCTAAATTTGAACAGGACATGAATTTTTATTAGCCATTGGCCTTCCAATTCCGATATTCAATATAATCAGAAATTCTAATACATAGTCCAGTTTGTACAGAAGATATTTTTTCAAAAATTCATCCACAGCTCCAGCATTTGATTAAAAACTCGCCAGGGTTATTCAAGGAGATCTAATAAGAGCTCTTTCAGGTTGTACAATAAACAGGAAAAGGGATTCCTCATGAAGTTACTACAGACAATTCCTAGCATTTCTTGCAGGAAGTATACACACTAAATGCATTTTACGAATTCCGAAGAAATTCAACGTAATCTCATCAGCTGAACAGTTCGGTCATTTAAAATACAGTAATCACGTAAGAATATGAATCATTGTAAAGAATACGTTAATTTATATAACTAATTTGTTGAGGTTTTGAGATTGCACCGGCATTCGTAAAATAGTAAAATAACCAAAGTTAGTATAGTTTCACTCCAGTAAATATTACAACAGTTACTCCAGCAATTGCTCTGATCATTCATACAAAAATTTCTTCAGGATGATCTCCAAAAAATCCATTAGAAAATCATGCAGGATATTATCCAGGGTATTTCATTGATTAAAGCGTAACGAAAAAAAAATCCCGCCGAATATCCTAAGTTTTATACACACAAACACGTCGGAAAACTCCAGGAACATAACTAAGAGCAAATTTTGAAAATCCTATAGCCTGTTCTCAAGCCATTTCGTGACATACAAATACCATTCCATTTTTATTTATATAGATTACATGAAATTTCAAGCATGACTTATCAAACTTTAGAGTAGAGTTCAGTCTACCAAGCATACAAAATAGGACTAAAAGTTTCATTTGGGATTAAAATTTGCTCTTTTTAAAGTATTCGAATCCTCTGAGCAGAATCTCAATAGAGAAACATAAAAGTAGATTGGAGTGCCTTGTACCTTTTAATTCCGCCCTAAATGCGTATCTTTGACAGATACGCGTATTTCGACTACCACTTGCAGTTTTCTTCAGTGTCAGTTACTCGTATCCACTGTGAAGAAGACTGCAAGTGGTAGTAAATACGAAATATGCGTATCCGTCAAAGATAATAACTTAGGGCGGAATTAAAAGGTACAAGGTTCTCCAATCTACTTTTAAGTTTTTTATTAAAATTTGGTTCAAATTGCACGATAAAATTGAGATTAAATCGAATTTTTCAACATGCTTGCATACAAAATCAAAATACATAGCTCCCATACAAAATTCTTCACTTCTCTTCTATGACAAAATACAATATCACGCCGAGGACCTGGGATCGAATCCCATCCCCGACATAGTCACTTATGACGTAAAAAGTTATAGTGACTACTTCCTTCGGAAGGGAAGTAAAGCCGTTGGTCCCGAGATGAACTAGCCAGGGCTAAAAATCTCGTTAATAAAGTCAAACCAACCAAAATACAATACTTTTCTAAACCATAAAACAGCAATCCTTAATTGAGTAAATAGTGTGTTTTGGTGCTTGAGGCAATAACTAGTTCCGCAGTATTATTAGAGAGCAGAAATGTAGCTTTAGGGGCCCAGATGGCCGTAGCGGTAAACGCGCAGCTATTCAGCATGACCATGCTGAGGGTCGTGGTTCGAATCCCGCTAGTCGAGGATCTTTTCGTGAGGTAAATTTTCTCGATTCCCAGGGCATAGAGTATCTTCGTACCTGCCACACGATATACACATGCAAAAATGGTCAATCGGCATAGAAAGCTCTCAGTTAATAACTGTGGAAGTGCTCATAAGAACACTAATCTGTGAAGCAGGCTTTGTCCCAGTTGGGACGTTACGCCAGAAAGAAGAAGAAATGTAGCTTTACTTCTAATGAGATTTTACACATTAACCCGTATAGGCCTGAGTGAAAGAAAAATAACTAAATCTCTCATCTCAGCGAGTACTTAACGGATTTAAATCATTTTTTGTCAGTATACTGGCACACATATCTAGTTTCTAAAAGTGGCCAAAGGATTTCGGGAATGTTCATGTGTCCGGAGTTATTCAGGTGAGTTACTGGGTCAGGTCGGCTGAAAAGGGTTCTGTTCTTCGTGCCCTGAAGATAGGCAAATTTCAAGTAACAAATAATTTCCTGAATCGGCTATAATGCGGCTACTATATCAAGGAATTTTAAAAAAACGCATCAGCGTAAACCTTTCGAGAAACGATTGAATTGAATAACCTTGTGTCCTGCATTTGTTTGACCCTTGAAATAACCATTGGGTTCCCCAGGATGACTTACATTTACGACAAAATGGCCAATTTGTATCTAAACATATGTGTCAAGCCCATGGGATCGTACTTCAGTAAACTATTATGTATGATCTCTACTGTTAGAGAATTTAAAACGGTTTATCATCCAACAAATCTATAGCCGCTTCTTTAGGCATTAAGCCGAGTGACAACATCCTGTACATTCTAAACGGTGCTTACCTCTTCATTTATAATGTTGAATATCGAATCTTAAAAATTTATGCAAAATAAAATGATTGCCATTGCAAATGAATAAAGACAACTTTACGTGTCCCAAAAATAGCCCTTTTTTACCCGACCTGCAACCAGAATATCTCCGACCACAGGAACATTCCCGAGATCCCTTGGCCACTTTTGGAACTAGATATGTGGACCAGTATACTGACAAAACATTGTTTGAATCCGTTTAGTATTCGCTGAGAGGTGAGGGTTTTATTATTTTTGCTTTCACTCAGGCCTACACGGGTTAAGAAACTGCCCATAAAACCATAATTGTCCCATATAAAAGAAGTAAATAAGGAGAATGATATTAAAGAACGTGGATTAGATTAACTCCATTGATTAAAATGCAAAATTTATAGAAAACCTTATCTACAACTGTTTTGAGTTGAAACAAACATGACAAACATCTGGTATAATAATTTGTGTAAAATTTGATTGATTTTCATGTTTGGAGGATAACTTCAACATAAATCAATTGGTTTTGGAATATGGATGAGTACATTACTAACCAAATCGAATGAATTACGTTAAGGCCCAAGAGCAGCAGTTTTCGGCGTTAAATCTACAAATCTGTATAAATAAGAACAATAAGAACGCACAGATGATTTATTCTCAAAATAAAAAGGCTGTATGTGTTACTTTTCTCGATTTGTTGATTTCAAGCGCGAAACTGCTTTTTCATTTTTGACATTTGCTCCATTTTACTTGTACTTAAGTACATATGGCCAGGGCTGAAAAGCGTCAATGTAAAAAGAGGTGTCGCGCGACTTTTACATGGATGCTTCATTGGACGGCGAGAGAATGACAGAGATTTATTTTCGAATTCTCTTTCATTTTTCCGTCGCTACAGCCTGTGACGGAATCGCAAACTTGACTACAAGACTAAAAGTTCATTGTCTGGTATAGTTGTTATTTATATCGCTGAAATCACTTAACTTATCAAACACATTTTCTCCCGAAATTCTTCAAAATGGGATAGACATTTTGGAAGCAAAACAACATTAAAATTACCTTCGTGAGAGCTGCGTCATAACGACTCGACAAAGTGAGCACATTACATATAGCTTCGCTAGCGACAGTGAAGAAACTTGTTAAGTCAGTGTCGCAAGCCGACCATGATACTTAACAGCCCTGCATGGCGTTGCATACCTCTAGGCGTTTAACGTTATATGTAAATTTTTGAGTCTGATTACAAAAATGGCTCCAATTTGTGAAATAGCTTTACGCTAAAAGATTTGAGACAAAATTCAAGTTTGACTTTAGCTAGACTATGACGAACTTCGAAAAATTCTATCAAATAGTGGTCATAGAACAGATTGTTTGTAAGAGTTTCATAAATGCTACAATATTTTTTTTAATAATCGAATATTAAATCTCAAATTCTCTCAAACTTCAACGAAAAAAGCTCTGACATGAAGTGTCATATTTATACTCTTTACTTTTGCATTAGTTTTGCTTAACTGTTATTCCGATGAGTATACTGTGGATCTCACTCTGTCAAAGTTACAACATTATCGTTTATCGTACCATTTTACTGTATATTTCTACAGGTCCTATTCATGTAACACCACAGCACAGATAACTGATTTTGCCTCTATTTTCAGCAAAAAATATAAACTCGAACACAATTCACGTTTTGCGATTGCTAATTGTGTTCAAAGTTCATATAGAGACTGTTTTGCCTTTATTTTCAATGTGAGATTAACTACACATTTTCCACAACGTTTTCAAACAAAGTGTCTTAATTTTTATAGGCATAGTAAGGTGTTCCAAAATTTCACTTTGGTAAACAACTTGGAGCTCAACCTCCAAATGGTAGCTAAGGATAATTACAATCAAACGTTTGTATGAGTAGAACTTATGTTTAGAGCATGACCATGATTGACCGCCCGCAGTTGCTATTCCATTATAGCAAGAACAGCTGTTATTACACAGGGAACACACCAGACGTTTCTCGGGATCAGTAGCATCTTCAATGTGTAAATACTGGTGCTCTCATTATTATAACAAACAATAACGGCGCCGGCTGCGTCCGAATGCAGGATATTTGGGGATTAGAAGGAAATGTTGGCGTGTTACTTGCTTTATGGAAGCCGAAGAGTCCTCTGATTTCGTTGCTCACTCCACAGCAGTATGCAACAGATTCAACGGATCAATCACTAGTTTCTAAGAAATGATATTTAGAGCACAAGACAACAAAACGTCACAATCGTATCATTGTCCATCGACCACCTTTTTACTGGACGAATCAAATCATTCAACTTCATGTTTTGCATGAAAGTTTGTTTTCTCATTTTAAATCATCAAAAGTGAGTACCGTCAAACGGGGCTTCTTTTGACATTATTTCCACATTCTTCAACTTTGAGAATTTGTAGCTCTGAGAATAATGGATGGATTTCGATAATTCTTGTAAATATTTAAGTTGTGTATAAACGTAACCAATGTGCAAAATATGAGATAATCCATTAAGAAATGAAAATCTCTCAGT